>NC_133622.1:168309641-168472141 GCF_048593235.1 Sminthopsis crassicaudata | reverse complement strand
TCATCATTATCAATCATCATCATCATCATCCAAATTAGAATTTAAGGACAATCATCCTTAAATTAGTAACCTATAAAAGAGGCAGAAAAGAAAAAAAAAAGAGATTTTGTTAATTAAACTATTCTCTTTTTGACATTTGGTACTGTAATATTCTGGAGTTGAGAATTTGTAGGTTGTCGTGAAGAGAGAAGCCAAAATAGAAACACCCAAAAGAGAAGTTTGCCCAGTAGTCACCAGTCACTAGCTGCTGTGAGAATACCAGAGCCCATTGAGTCCACATGTCCAGCATACATGACACTATTGAAGACCAATGGGAGGATCTATCCAACAGGCAACAGGACTCACGAGAGTGGAATGAAGATATTACCAAAAAACAATGAAGGAAGCATATGTTGCCCTTACCTACCTTCTGGTCCCTTAGGCACACAAAGCTTATTAGTGTCCACTCTCCCTACTGATGATATATATTGTTGTAAAAGAAAAAGCTCCAACTTGGAGGAAAAGGGAAGGAATTTTTTTTTTCCCAGCATCTCTTACTATTCCATTTTTCTATCCATATTTCTATCAAGTGTTCTATTTAAATAGAACACTTGCAGATCATGTAAACTTAATAAATTTAATAAATGTCATTAATAACTTGGTTGATTTTATTTAGAAAAATTAAGTATAATCATTGAGTTAATCAAAT
Source organism: Sminthopsis crassicaudata (assembly GCF_048593235.1). Taxonomy (NCBI): domain Eukaryota; kingdom Metazoa; phylum Chordata; class Mammalia; order Dasyuromorphia; family Dasyuridae; genus Sminthopsis; species Sminthopsis crassicaudata. The sequence continues at coordinate 168,471,453 of NC_133622.1, read as the reverse complement.
ACTCTGGCTCCAACATTCACTCTGCTGACAAGTCAATCAGAAAGATTTCTCAGAGGGTAGTCAGAATTCTCCTAAACTTCATGAGTTCTAATTGCTCAGAGAATAGGCCTTTTTTATTCCTAATGTGAGAAGAAAATCTTGCCAATAATTCTAGGCTTATCCTTTTGACTCTAGCTTCTTAAATTGTGGATCATAACCTCATATGAGGTCTCATAACTGAATATGGAAGTTATAAAGTTATGATTTATTATCATTAAAATTTTTGGTTTGCATACCTATTTTATACACCTATGTAGCCAGTCATATAAAAATTTCTTGAGTGAAAAAGAAGAGTGGAAAAAGTTTAAGAAGCCCGACAGATCAACCAAATATTGAGGAAGCTACCTTATCCCTTTAAAGGAAGTCAGTCCAGCAAGGAAAAATACTATTCCTACTACATTCTATCCCTTGTTGTTTAAGGTCCCAAAACTCTTAACTCAGCATTGTGAGAATTCCAAAATTAGCAAATTTTTGATTATGGAGAGATATTTTTACGTGATTTTTTTAAAAGTTAGATACAGTGAATAGAATTCTAGTCTTATACTGAGGAGGTCCTGAGTACACACCTAGTCTCAGATATCTATCTTGGGAAAATCACTTAATCCTGTTTGCCTCAGTTTCCTCATTTGTAAAATGAACTGGAGAAAGAATTGGCAAATCAATTCAGTATCTTTGCCAAGAAAATTCTACATGAGATCAAAAAAAAAAAATCTGATAGATGCATGTAATAATCAAACAAAATGGTGGCTATGTTTTTATATATGGCAACAATAAAACTATGTGACGATCAATTCTGACTGACATAATTTTCTTCAACATTGAGATAATTTAAACCAGTTTCACTTGTGCAGTGATGAAGAGAGCCATCTACACCCATAGAGAGAATCATGGGAGTAGAGTGTGGAACACAACATAGCATTCTCACTCTCTCTGTTGTTATTTGCTTGCATTTTGTTTTATTTCTCGGTTTTTCTTTTTCTTCCTTCTTGATCTAAGTTTTCTTGTGTAGCAAGATAATTATATAACTATGTACACATATATTGGATCTAACATGTATTTCAACATATTTAACATGTATTGGACTACTTGCCAGCTAGGGGAGGGAATGGAGGGAAGGAGGGAAAACTTTGGAACAAAAGGTTATGCAAGGGTCAATGTTGGAAAAATTACCCATGCATATGCTCTGTAAATAAAAAAAGCTTTAATTAAAAAAAATAAAAATATATATTTTTAAAAATGGCTATGTTTTCTGACACTTTTAAAGTATAAATGAAAATTCTTTTCCCGAAGGATTTTTCTGCAGTCCATTGAGATAACCTTGTGATTTTATAGAGTTTTTATAAATAAAATTCATTTTATTAATTGTTGTTCTAATGTTTAAGTTTTCTTGAATTACTGGTATAAATAAATACTAAATGTTTAGTTGCTAAATTGCTGTGTAATCTTTTTGCCATGATTTTATTCATATTTTAGAGTCATAATTAATGATATTGATGTAGATTTCTGTTTCTTTGCACTATCTTTCCCTGATTTAGGAGACTGTCTCATTAAAGGAGTTTGATACTTTCAGGTTGATTTTAGAATGATTTTTTTTTTGCATCTCCATACCTTAGCACAGTGTCTAACACATAAGTGCTTAATTAGTGTGTTTATTTTATTTGTATTATTTAAGATCTCCATGTTGTGATCAGTTAGTTTGGATGGCTATTTCTTTTGTGTTCTCATTATTGTGAGTGCATAATGTTTATTCTATTTTTTCTTCTGAATAATATGGAAATACAGCCAATTAAGGATTACTCTTATTTCCTCTTACATTGGTCTTTTTCTATCCTTCCTTACCCTCCCACAATACATTTCATATTCAATCAGTTGCCAAATCCAATCAATTTTATTCCTCATTCCCTTTCACTGTCATTCCCTTCTTTTTCACTGTCACTATCCAAGATCATTAACTAAGAATTATTAAGCCATATCAAGGTGCCTGTTTGCACTGTAGCTGGCACTGAAGGGCCTATTTTTAAATATACAGAGAAGGGAATGCTAGAGTTGACATCACTTCATGGATCAAGTTCATCTAAAAGTGACTTGAATAATAGCAGAATAATTAAAATTACATCCTCCCACCTGGAGACAACCATATTGATTTTTCAGTTAAATCACCTCATGACTTACTGAAATACACCACAAAGTGAAAGGCATTTTCTTTCTCTTTTGGCCACGGCAATGGAAAGAGTAGAATCAGCAGGTCCATTTATGTTTATTAAAAAAATAAAGCAAGTTCTGCAAAAAAGAACCCCTTGTGAATTAAATCAATGTATTAATTTTATTATAATAAAGTTTAATTTTAATGTTATTTTATAGCATTTGACCCTGATGAAAGATGGAGGTTTTTAAGTAATTGCTCCTCTAATTCAATCCAACACAGTAGCTATGATGTTGATTCATAAATGATGGGCAGTGGGATATAACTGGTCTAGAATCAGCCTTAGAAACAGGAAGCCATGGATTCAAATTATACCTATGATGCATGGAGATACTGTAACCCTGGGCAAGCCACAATGTCTCAAAGCTTGAGGTGACCCTCTAAAAGTCTAAATTGCAGAGAAGAAAAGAATCTCTGCTGATAGAGGGACTTTTCTTCTCCAGAAGTTCACAAGACAATCATAAGTGCAATTCTCACTCCTGCCATTGTGTACTAGTTAGTCATTGAGGATACAAAGCCAACACAGATCTTTACTCTTCACCTTCCTCTTGCCATGTTCCATTCTGGCCAGCCTGACCAAATTTTTTTTCAGATTCTTTCATTGACTGTGGTTTTTTTTCCATTTGCCTGCAAGTGTATGTATCTCCCAAAACTCTAACTTTGTCCCTTTTCTATTCATTTTATATTTTGTCACTTAATGATCTCATATTCCCACAAATTCAGTTATTTAGGTGATTTCCAAATTTGTATGTTCAAGCATAGCCTTCCCCCAAACTTTTAGTTGCATTCCATCAATTGTTTGATGACAATCTCCACTTGGCTGCCCTACCAGTAATTCAGACTCAGCATTTCCAAAACAACTCATTGTCATCACCACTAAATCCATCCTCCCTCCCAAATTCCCAACTTCAGTGAATGGCACAACCACACATACTCTATAATCTCTCAGGATTCCAATGATCTAGTTATCTTTGACCCATCCCTCTCCATATACAAGTCTGTTCATTCTGCTTCCAAAATATTTTTCATTCTCATCCCCTCCTCTCCAGTGAGTCACTACCTAAATTCCATAACTTCTAATTCATCTTTCTTTCTCCAATGTCTTCCCTTGCCAATCTCTTGATAATCTGACAACATAAACTTCCAAATTACATGTTTGGTCATACAATTTCCATGTTCAAGGTTTTCAGTAACTTTTCATATCCTATAGAATAAACTATGAACTCCTTAATCTGGTAATTAAATCCTTTCACAATCTGGTCACAACTTGCTTTTCTAACCTGATTTTATATATCACCAAGGCTGGTTTTTCCCAAAATATACATTTTCTTAACTTTATTCTCTTTCTTTTCCACCATCACACCCTATACTTTCACCTTGTTGACAATGGATATTCTCCCGATTGAAATCCTTGCATGAGAAATTTAGCTCACTACTTCACTGACATTTCTATCTTGTGCCTGGTAGACAGTAAGCACTTAATAAATGCTAGCTGAGTGACCAGAAATTATCTTTCTCCTCAAATTTTATTAGATTGCTTTGCTTGGTTGCACTGTTCTTTATAGTGATTGTTTTGAGTTAGCTAAGTAGATTTTTTGGTAGAGAATATGACCTGGAATCAGGAAGACGTCACCTATATGACTTTGGCAATGTCACTTACAATCTTCTGTCTGAATTTTCTCATCTGTCAAATGGAGAAAATAAAAATACTTACCTCCCAGGTTCATTGTGAGCCTTGAGCAAGATAATACTTTTAAAGCATTTTGCAAGCCTTAAAGCACTATAAAAATGCTAATTATCATAATCTCTAATAGCACCTTTCTTTCTAGGGTTGTTGTGAGCCTCACATGAAATAAATAGTAATAGTAAACTAAATAAATAGTAAATAATAAGGCAATAAAGCTATTGAAAGTACTTGTATAAACTTAAAGTGCTATATATGTGTTATTTATTATTCTTCTATCATATCAGTCTTAATAGAAGATAAGTCCCATTACCCTATTCAACTGTAATCTCCTTTGAGTACAAAAATTGATTTGTTTTTCATCTCTAATATTATAATATTAATAAGTGACTTGTACATGGAAGTCTTTTTTTAAAATTTTCTCTCTCTTTAAAAAAAGAAAAAATTATTTTAAATTGATTACCTAAGGGAAGGGAGACACACATATGCTGAGGTTGGGAAGTGTGTAATGGATAGAACATAGACTATTAAGTCAGCAAATGGTCAGAATACGATAAGACTTAAAACTCTGCATCACTAGACACTAGAATGTGTGATCTTAGGTGAGGCATTTAACCAATATTTGCATGTTTCCTAATCTTAAAATAAGAAGAATAAAAGTACCTAGCTCCTAGATGCATTGTGAAGATAAAAGAGATACTCAAAAAGTGTTTTGCAAACATTAAAACATTATATAATTTTTTGTTGGTTTTTCAGTTGTGTCCTGACCCTTCATGCTGACATTTGAGGTTTCCTTGGCAAAGTGGTTTGCTAATTCTTTCCCCCAATTGATTAATTTTGTCAGACAATCAGCGGTAAAGGGAATGTCTGAGTTCAGATTTGAAATCAGGATGAGTTCAGTCCCAGCACTCCATCCACTATGCCACCTAGTTGCCTTGATACTAACTTTCTTAACTACAAAAAATACTCTTTTATTTATAATATATGCATTTATTAAATTTCCCCTCAGTACTTTCAACCCCAACACAATGATCCCATAGATAGGTTAATGTAAAAACTGCTTTTCCTATAACTATTCAGTTTTCGTTACTGAGTTAGAAGTACATCAATGAGCATAGTCAATTCAAATTTTATTTATGTGTGCTAAAGGATTCCAAAGTCAACTTCAATTTTTTAAGTAAAAAAAAATATAGGTAATCAAATTATTCCCTACCTTCCTAGAAGAAGTCCAAATTTCTATGTATTAGTGGAATATTTCAGAGTGAATTAGTTCACCATAAAGACCTCTGGAAATACTTGGCTATCTAATATTTTAGAATAGGAAAAGTTTTGCATAAAAAGAGGCACTTTCAAGGCCAAATGTGCATATTAGTGAACCCAACATTTTGCTTTCAAAGCCTAAATAAATAGTGTTTGTTCCTGTGAGTCTAGAATTTGGCTGTTTCCCCACTTTAGCCATTTAATGATTTTGGTGATTTTTCACAAGATATTTTACCAAAAATTAAAAAAAAAAACTTCATGGAAAGCTGCAGAGAATGTCCTTCAATTGTCTCTCTTATGAGGATAATAATAAATTTATTTCACAGGGTTGTTGTGCAAACCATATGAGATTATGTACTTAATCCTTTTGCAAACCCTAAAGTATTATAGAAATATTTTTTCTTTCTTCTTCCTTTCTTCTCTTCTTTCTCTTCCCCCCTCCCCTCCTCCTTTCCTTCTTCGCTTTTCCTTCTTCCTGCTCCTCAACATCATCCTTTTCTTACTCTCCTATTCCTTGTTCTCTTCCACCAGCACCAGCACCAGTACTAGCACCAGCACCAGCACCAGCACCAGCACACCACTACTACTATGACTATGACTACTACTACTACAACTACTACTACTACTACTACTTCTACCATAAGCATTTTTGGCTTTCACCATGTCCTCTTCTTCATGTCTTTGCTAATGCCTTGAGTCTCTATGGGATAAAAGAATGAAATATCTGCAAAGTCCAATCAAGCTAGAAAGACTTTAAGTCCAGAACAAATAATAAATTGCATGCCTGACATCCAAAGATTATCCTTGCCTATGCAAATAAATACTAACCTAGCTAAAGTCATCACAACTGGTGGCAAAATGATGAATGTTTAACCCACAGGAACTTTTGAATACTATTAACTAAATTAAAGAGAGCCTATAACACAGTCAGATATGACTGAAAATAACTGAACAGCAACAAATAAATGGGGATGGTACTTTCTCTAAAAAATCTAGAAAACATCTAAAGTAGAGATTTTGACCAATTGTTATTTGCCACATGGGTATACTATACACTATCTTGTTAGAATTGAAAATATTCTTATGACTTATGACTGCAATCTGATGAAGAATGATGCGTTTTGATGATAATGTGTTTTTTTGTATTATTTCTTTTCTGCTAAAATAAAGAGAAGGTTTCGATTATTCAGATCTTTCTGTAATCAGTTCTCTGTTCCGCATTGGAGAACATGGTCCATCCATGATTAATAAGGGATAAAACTCTTAAAAACAGAGTACAACTAGAAAAGAGTTTATAGTGCAAACTATTGTGGATCAAGACAGAAATTGAAAACAAGGAGATGAAACATTTATTTGATACAGAGGCATTAATGAGTCTAAAAAAAGTACTCAGAGAGCAATATTATTTTCTCAAAGGCTGGGAAACCCAACAAACATGAAATAAAACATTTGTGCAAATAAGCTCAGCAGAAAAAGCTGAACAAGAAAAAAATCATTTTTATCAGATTTGTAGTCAAAACAAGCATCAGACCATGTAAAAATTCCAATGAGTGAAAATAATAAATGCTCCAATAAAATAGCTAGAGTTATTCCCTCCCTTGCCTTTGGTTTCCAAAAAAGAGGCACTTTTCAAGATACCTGAATACCAGCCAAATTCAGACAGGAAAACAGCAAAAACAGCTCCATTGTCAAGATCAGGTCCATGACAGAAATTAGCTCTGATTAAAAACAATAAAAGAAAAACATTTCCCCCTAAAGCATTATTTAGACTGATTTAATATCTAATGAAGACTTGTGTACATGAAATATTAAATGTTTTCCCAATGAAAAAGGAATGAAGTGCTTAATAGGAAATGTGTGCTCCCTTATTTATGACATTAATATGATGCCTTTTCTTCAAGGAGAAAAATCAGTTCTTTGGAGAGAGAATGAGTTTGTAAAACTAATCTTTATATCCATTTTCTTTAGTCATAACAGTCAACAACTTGCTCTATTGCTTGTGGAGAACATATTTTGGAGTATCATATAAAATAGCTCAATAATTAATTTCTCTGAATTTTTATTTTTTAGAAAAAGACTCCAATGATACCATTGTGAAGTAAATAGGATCATAGATCAAAGGCTAGAAGAAAACTCAGAGGACTTCTAATTCAGACCTCTCACTTTACAAATGAAAAAACTGAGCCTGAGGGAAATTAAGCAATTTGCCCAAGTACATAACAGATAGCAAACAAGAGATATGAACTTAAGGGCTTTGAATATTATCTTCCATTGACCCACACTAATTCTAATCTGTAATGAGGATAGAGAATACTTCTTTTTGGTCTCAGGATGCTGATATTTAGGAAATTTCATTTCTCTTCTGGTTCGGAGTTCTCCATTCTTGCACATCAAGAAAACCTCATCTCACGACTTTGTGATGCTCTACCAAATTTGCACTGGCAAAGCTATCCTATTACTTCATTTTACCTAGCCTATGGGTACATCATATATCCTGGCCCCTTTTAGACCCCAGTCCCTCAATATCCAGTGTCCTTGGTACCCTTCTGCTAAAGCCATCGTTCTACTAAGAGAAAATCTCTTTCCTTCTCAATCTTAGTAAGGCAAAAGAAATTCTCCCAAATGTATCCAATGTTGAACTGTCCTTAAAACTTCCACTATTCCTTGGATTTAATGTCCAACCCATTCAAAATCTGTGTGTATGTATATGTACATATATTTCTTATAGTTTTAAGAAGATTGTGGGAAGATAGGCACACTGGTGCATTGTTCATAGAAATGGGAATCTGTATAACTATTTTAAAAAGCAATTTGGAATAATGCAAATTAAGTGCCTAAAATTCCCTTTGGTCAGAGATTCCATCTGTAGGCTTAGAACCCAAAGGTGCCATTGAAGAAAAGAAAATTTCTATATACACCAAAATATTTATAACAGCACTTTTTTTGATAGCAAAGAAATGGAAACAAAGTAGATGCTTATTAATTGTTGTCACTGTTCAAGGAGTTTTTCAGTTATGTTTGACTTGACTCCCATTTGGGGTTTTCTTGGCAAAAATGCTGGAGTGATTTGCCATTTTGTTCTCCAGTTCATTTTACAGATGAGGAAACTGAGGTAAACAGGGCTAAATAACTTGCCTAGGATTACAAAGCCAGGGAATGTCTGAGCTCAAATTTGAACTCTGAAAGTTGAGTGTTCCTGATTTCACATTTGACACTCTATCCACTGCACCACCTAGCTACCATATCAACTCGGAAATGGCTAAATAAATTGTGATACATGAACATAATGGAATATTATTACTGCAAAGAAAAATGTGATGAATATAGAGAGACATAAAAAGAGCTATATAGACTGATTCAGAATAAATTAATAAAAGTCAAGAAAATAATATACACAATGGATATAACAGTGTAACTAGAAACAATAAAATCAAAAGTTAATTATGCAAATATAAAGACATTAATGGTGTAAAAAGAGAGATATGAGGCTAGCCTTTGCCCAAGTAGATCTAAACTGTTGACATTGCACTTACGTTAGATTTTTTCATTGTATTAATCAATTATGTTGATATTTTCCTTTTCCTTTATTATTTTTAAAATATGCTGATTATTATAGAAGGTGACTAACTGGAAGAAGAAAGTGAAGATATACTAAGGGAAGTTATGGTGATTTTTTTTTTTTTTGGCTGAGGCAGTTGGGCTTAAGTGACTTGCCCAAGGTCACACAGCTAGGAAGTGTTAAGTATTTGGGGCCAGATTTAAACTCAGGACTGCTGCTCCATCCACTGTGCCACCTAGCTGCCCCTATGGTGCTATTTTTAAAAGTTATCAATAAAATTTATTTTTAAATGAATATAAGTAGTTTTAATCCTTAGGTTCTGCTTATATGTGATTGTGTAGTTATTTTTAATTATTTTATTCCTCATTATTCATCATGAATTCAACATGTTCATTTTTTATCTTGTTAAATTGATTTTCTTCTCTCTCTTTTTTTTAATCAAATGAGCTAATTACATATTTTGTTGGTATTTTTTAAAAACTGTTTTAGCTAAGTTCCATAACTTTTATTTTATTACCTCAATGCTACCATTTTCAATTTTTTCTATTCTCATGATTTGTTCTTTGACCCACTTATAAATGTATAATACCAATACTTAATTTCCATTTAGGTGAATTTTTTTGGTCATATTTCTTTTGTTCATTACAATTTTGTGTTATTGTCTATAAAATTTTTGATATTTCTGTCACTACCAATATCAGTTTCCTTTATGAGTATAAGACATTGAGAAATATATGTTGTCTTTTCTATTCCCATGAATAAGCCACAGTAGGTCAGTCACATCTGGTTTATTCAATCATTCATCTGTATATTTTCCTTCTTATTTATTATTTGGTTGGATATTTACAGATGAGAGAACAATTTAATTTTCTACTTATCGATGGATTTTTTGCAATTCACTTAACTTATTATCTATTATCTATGGACGGAGACAGACAGACAGAAACAGAAAGAGACAAAGACACAGAGATAGAGACCGAGAGAGAAAATGAGAAAAATACAGATACGGAGACTAAGCCTGTGATTTTATTGTTATAGAGACCTCCTAGATGAGAACACCCTTTACTAAAGAAGATTGGCATTTCCTCTGTAATTCATAATGTTATGGAATTTCCTAGATCACTGAGAGTTACGTAACTTGTCTAAAACTAAATGGCTAAGATGTGTTGAAGGCAAGTCTTAAGGATTTTCTGGATCAAAGGCTAGATTTTTTCTCATTAGGTCATGCTGCCACTCATACATATAATTTATTTTTCCCCTTAATATCTGTTTGCCTTTCTTGATTCATTTATTATTATTCTTGTCTTCCATGTTACCATGATTGCAGTTCCAGGTGCTTCTTTTAGTCACCTAATACATAATAAATTTTACTCTGTTCTATCTATCTATTAATTTTATAGATAAAGAAACTGAGACTTAAGTAACTTGTCCAAACTTACACAGGTAAAGAATGACAAAAATAGTATTTGAAACTGGTAATCTAATTCCAATTTGAACCACAGTGACACTCAAGAAACTTTGGGGACTCTTCTTGCTTCCAAGCAAGATCCTAAAGCAGGAAGATAAGATGAAAGGAAGGATGGGATAAGAGGAAAGCAGGATGAAGAGCTAGAAGAGGAACTGTAAAGTATACTAGACTTTCTTGGGTGGGGCTATTGTTAACTTTTCAGAGTAATAATTTATACTTTAGGAATCAGCAAACTACAAATCACTTTTGTTTTGTGGGTTGCCTAGATTTAAGAAAATATTGGAGAAAATATTAAATAATGTAAATTGAATTGTAAAGTGTGTCCTGTATGCATTTTCCCCTCATCTCCTACCTACCAAAACTGGTCATTAAACATAAACACTAGGATGAATGGTGCATTCAAGGAAGACTGACACTTTTGGTGTGAAGGTTTGTCCCACCCTTTTCAGAGCTGCTCATTCACCTTTGCTGTCCATCTGGCATTCAGCTCTTACCTGTGGCTCCAAGCAGCTGGAGTGCATGTAGCATCCATACAACCCTGCAGACTGAAAACCAGGTTGAAAGTAACCAACAAGCCTAGAATCTCTGAGTGAGAGCCATGTGTACTCTAAGCTCTTGAAGACCTTCCTTGGAGGAATGGGTGGATAAGAACAATCCCAATAGCTTTTGAGATAGCTGAAGTACATGCAGTAGACCTCTTGGTCATTTGTCCTTCCTTCTCCAGCAAGACCTATAAACCAAAGAGTGATGTCGTTATTTGCCCATTAACTGGACTTAAGTAAGTAAAGTTTTTTTTTTCTTTCTCACTTCCAGAGTTATCAGAGCCCAGTGGCAAGACAACAGGATCCTGGATGCAGAGGATGATGTTGATCTTTTTAAATTAAGGTCTTTCCCAGGCCTCAGTTTGACTGAGGCTATGCCCATTCAATGACAAAGACTTATATTTTTTTAATAAAGCAACTGGGGGTAAATGACTTGCCCAAGTTTGCACAGCTAATAAGTGTTAAATTTCTGAGACCATATTTGAATTCAGGTCCTCAAAACTTCAAGACTGGTATTCTCTATACTACGCCATCTAGCTGCTCCTGAGGTTATATAAAAATTAAAACAAAGCATGGACTAATTTGCCATCACCAAATATCAGTCTGGTAAGAGAACACCCTCAACATTTCTGCCTAGAACAGAAAACATTTGCTATTGATACTCCAAGCCATCCAACCTAAATAATGAACCACAGAGAATTGCACTGAGGGCTTTTATTAGCCATTCAAGGAAAACTAGGATGACATGGGTTTAAAAGAATAGTCAGGTAGCTCCATTTAAAATCCAATAGACTGGAACAGAAACCCATTAGGCTTCTTTAAAACTATTACTTTTAAAACCATTTGTTCAGAGGTATGTTTCGAGAAATAATCAATGAAAACTTCACAGAACAAAAACTAAATTAACTCAGTTTTGAATGAACATAACCCCAGAAAGCCCAAAATAACTTACACTAATATAAGCAACGAAAAATTATAGTCCTATGGACAGAGCACCCACATGTAAGACTATGGTGCCCCAAGTACAGAAAGGGACCATTTATGACAAGAAGTTGCTGTTGTGTCTGACTGCAAGGGAAGTAGAACAGACATCTCTAACCTCAATTTCCCACACTTTCTCCAAGAGAGACTTTCATTCCTGCCAGGTGGTGTTCTTTTTTCAGAGCTCATTCTGGGGGTCTGCAGGCCCTCAGTTCTTCCAAGGTGGTGTGATCCAAGAAGAGGTATGGTCACTACTGCCCTGGCTTGTGCTCTGGTCTGTGTGGAACTTAGAGCATGATCAGGCATGAAAAATGCCAAGATCCCCCACCTTTGACGCTTGGACCATCTCTAGTCTTCTTGACTTTTGTCCTGCTAGACTTGGATAATTTTGAAAGAGAAAGTGGAGCTGACAGATTTGTGCATCTCTGTCTCACTTAAATGCAATTCATGGATGAGTCAAGTCATCACCCCAAGATATCAGTGGTTCTCTTCAAAAATAAAAGAGAAAGAATAACAAAAACACACCTCTATGAAGTGGTATCTCTTGCAGAGGAATGAGGTGGGGGTGGGGACAGGGAATCAGGTAAAGGAGTTTTCTAGTCCCTTTTTGCTATATCCAATTTATTCCTGTGCTTGAGTAAATAATTCATCCTCCAAAATCTTGTTGCTTAAGCTCCATACACTTCTCCCTTCCCTTTCTCTTCACACCTAGGAAGTCTGATTCATAGGTCTTGACCTGCTTAGGATTTGGACTCTTCGGAAGGACTGAAGATGGCAGCATGGAGGCAGACAGCTGCTTGAGCTCCTCGTTTTCTCTCAGAACTTACTTCATGACAAGCCTCTGACTTAATGCTTGACCCAGAAAGAAATCCACAAATTATCACCAAGAGAAGACATCCTTGAAAGTCGCCAGAAAAGATCTGTGTTTGTTCGGGGGAGGGTCAATCAGACTGGGCGCAGACTGAGGGCAGACAGCCAGAGCAAGACAGGCAGCTCACACAGCTCAGACCGGAGGGGGAGGGGTGTGATCTCTGCCATTTCTGCGAAAGAGCTTTTGCCCCAGTGTGGATGCTCCGTCTTGGCAGCGGGCCAGGAGCAGCAGAGAGGGTGTAAACACCGGAGGTGAAGATTAAAACCCCAGAAAGCCAGCGTCTCTCAGAGCCCGGCCACCCCCAACCCCCACCTGGACTGACTCAGTGCGTTCTCAGAGTCTCAGAGCTCAGACTCAATACAGTCATTGCTGTTCTGTTAGTGGCTCTCTGCTGCCCTACCCCCAGTCTATAGAGGAAGCCCATTAATAACATCCAGCCCTATCCCCCGCAAAACAGACCAATTGTTTCTCTTGTCAGTTTGTACTCTGACAAAATGAACAAAAAATTCAAAAGGGCTCTAACCATTGACAGCTTCTGTGTGGAGAGGGAGCAGACTTCAAATGCTGAGGACACTAGGAACAGACTGTCCCCAGATGTATCCCCTGGGAGGGATATAAGCTGCTCCTCAATACAAAAGAACCTCATAGAGGAAATCAAAAAGGCTCTCACAAGAGAGCTGGAAGAGAAATGGGAAAAGGAAAGGGAAGCTTGGCAAGAGAGCCTGGAGAAGTCATCCCATGCATTCAAAGACAGAGTGGATAAAGAAATCAAATCATTGAGAAATAAGATTAGTGAGCTGGAAAAGGTAAACAACTCCAAGGAAAACAGGATTAGTGAGCTGGAAAAGGTAAACAACTCCAAGGAAAACAGGATTAGAGAGCTGGAAAAAGAAATCAGCTCTCTAAAAAATAAAATGGATAAAATGGAAAAAAATTCCATAGAAGATAAAAACTCAATTGGACAATTACAAAGAGATATAAAAAAAGTGAGTGAAGAAAATACATCATTGAAAATTAGACTGGAACAAGTAGAAATGAATGACTCAAGGAGAAACCAAGAGGGAGTCAAGCAAAACCAGAGAAATGAAACAATTGAAAAGACTGTCAAGTACCTTACCAGAAAGACAACAGACCTGGAAAACAGATCCAGGAGAGACAATTTGAGAATAATCGGACTCCCTGAAAAATGGGAGGAAAAAAAGAGCTTGGACACCATTTTCGAGGAAATTATCAAAGAGAACTGCCCAGACGTTTTGGAAACAGAGGGTAAAATAGACATTGAGAAAATTCATCGATCACCTACTGAAAGGGACCCTAAAATCAAAACGCCAAGAAATATAGTGGCCAAGTTCAAGAACCATCAGACAAAGGAAAAGATATTGGAAGCTGCTAGAAAAAAACAATTCAGATATAGAGGATCCACAATAAGGATAACACAGGATCTAGCAGCGTCCACATTAAAAGAACGCAGGGCCTGGAACATGATATTCCGAAAGGCTAAGGAACTTGGTATGCAGCCAAGAATAACTTACCCAGCAAGAATGAGCATCGTTTTCCAGGGAAGAAGATGGACATTTAACGAAATAAATGAATTCCATCTATTTTTGATGAAAAAACCAGACCTACATAAGAGGTTTGATCTTCAAATACAGAACTCAAGAGACTTCTAAAAAAGGTAAAAAGAAATCTTGAGAACTATACTTCTGTCAAAAAAAAAATATGTAAAGAACATATGTACAATTTGTCTTAGAAACTAGAGGTGGAAAGGAGATTATATCATAAAAAAGTATAAAGTGGTGGTACTACATCTCATGAAGAGGCAAAGGTAACCTATTATATCTGAGAGAAAGAAAGGAGGGAGATGAACATAGCGTGTATCAATAGACATATTCGATTTATGGTGAAACTTCTTCCACTTCATTGAAAAGTGAAAGGGAAGGAGTAAGCTAAGGGGAAGAGAATACAGTAATTTCGAGGAAAAGGGGTAAAATAAGGGGAGGATCTTTAAGGTAGGGGAGGGATCCTAAAAAGGGAGGGCTGTGAAAAGCAAGTGGTGTTTACCAGTTTAATACTGGATAGGAGGGTAAAAGGGAAGGAAAGGGGAAAAGCATAAGCAGGGGTTAATAGGATGGCAAGCAATATAGAATTAGTCCTTCTAACCATAAATGTGAATGGGGCAAACTGCCTCATAAAGAGGAAGCAGTTAGCAGACTGGATTAAAAGTCAGAATCCTACTATATGTTGTTTACAGGAAACACACCTGAAACAGGATGAGACATTCAAACTAAAAGTAAAAGGGTGGAGCAGAATCTATTATGCTTCAGGCAAAACCAAAAAAGCAGGAGTAGCCATCCTCATCTCAGATCAAGCAAAAACAAAAATTGATCTAATTAAAAGAGATAAGGAAGGGCATTATATCCTGCTAAAGGGAAGCATCAATAGTGAAGCAGTATCAATATTAAACATGTATGCACCAAGTGGTGCAGCATCTAAATTCTTAAAAGAGAAATTAAGAGAGCTGCAAGAGGAAATAGATAGCAAAACTATAATAGCGGGAGATCTCAACCTTGCACTATCAGATTTAGATAAATCAAACCACAAAATAAATAAGAAAGAAGTCAAAGAGGTAAATAGAATACTAGAAAAGTTTGATATGATAGATCTTTGGCGAAAGCTAAATGGAGACAGAAAGGAATATACTTTCTTCTCAGCAGTTCATGGAACCTATACAAAAATTGATCATATACTAGGGCATAAAAACCTCAAAATCAAATGCAGTAAGGCAGAAATAGTAAATGCATCCTTTTCAGACCATAATGCAATCAAAATAACATTTAATAAAAAGCCAGGGGAAAATAGACCAAAAAATAATTGGAAACTAAATAATCTTATACTAAAGAATGATTGGGTAAAACAGCAAATCATAGACATAATTAATAACTTCACCCAAGAAAATGACAATAATGAGACATCATACCAAAATGTGTGGGATACAGCCAAAGCAGTAATTAGGGGAAGTTTTATATCTCTTCAGGCCTACCTGCATAAAATAGAGAAAGAGAGGGCCAACGAATTGGGTTTACAACTAAAATTGCTAGAAAAGGAACAAATTAAAAACCCCCAGACAAACACAAAACTTGAAATTCAAAAAATAAAAGGTGAGATTAATAAAATTGAAAGTAAAAAAACTATTGAATTAATTAATAAAACTAAGAGTTGGTTTTATGAAAAAACCAACAAAATAGACAAACCCTTAGTAAACCTGATTAAAAAAAGGAAAGAGAAAAAGCAAATTGATAGTCTTGAAAATGAAAAGGATGAACTCACCACTAATGAAGAGGAAATTAGAACAATAATTAGGAGCTACTTTGCTCAACTTTATGCCGATAAATTCGATAACTTAAATGAAATGGAAGAATACCTTCAAAAATATAGCTTGCCCAGATTAACAGAGGAAGAAGTAAGTAGTCTAAATAGTCCCATCTCAGAAAAAGAAATAGACCAAGCTATTAACCAACTTCCTAAGAAAAAGTCCCCAGGACCAGATGGATTTACAGGTGAATTCTACCAAACATTTAAAGAACAACTAACTCCAATGCTATGTAAACTATTTGAAAAAATAGGGATTGAAGGAGTCCTACCAAATTCCTTCTATGACACAGACATGGTACTGATACCTAAACCAGGTAGATCGAAAACTGAGAAAGAAAACTATAGACCAATTTCCTTAATGAATATTGATGCTAAAATCTTAAATAAGATATTAGCAAATAGACTTCAGAAAATCATCCCCAGGATAATACACTATGACCAAGTGGGATTTATACCAGGAATGCAGGGCTGGTTTAATATTAGGAAAACTATTAGTATAATTGACCATATTAATAATCAAATTAATAAAAACCATATGATCATCTCAATAGATGCAGAAAAGGCATTTGATAAAATCCAACATCCATTCCTACTAAAAACGCTTGAGAGTATAGGAATAAATGGACTATTCCTTAAAATAATAAGGAGCATATATTTAAAACCTTCAGTAAACATCATATGTAATGGTGATAAACTAGAACCTTTCCCTGTAAGATCAGGAGTGAAACAAGGTTGCCCACTATCACCATTACTATTCAATATAGTACTAGAAACTCTAGCCTTGGCAATAAGAGCCGAGAAAGAGATTCAAGGAATTAGAGTAGGAAATGAAGAAATCAAATTGTCACTTTTCGCAGATGACATGATGGTATACTTAGAGAACCCCAAAGACTCTGCTAAAAAGCTATTAGAAATAATTCAGAATTTTAGCAAAGTCGCAGGATACAAAATAAATCCACATAAATCCTCAGGATTTTTATACATTACCAACACAATCCAACAGCAAGAGATACAAAGAGAAATTCCATTCAAAATAACAGTCGATAGTATCAAATATTTGGGAATATATCTACCAAAGGAGAGTCAGGAATTATATGAGCAAAATTACAAAACACTTGCCACAAAAATAAAGTCAGATTTAAATAATTGGAAAGACATTCAATGTTCTTGGATAGGCCGAGCGAAAATAATAAAGATGACAATACTCCCCAAACTAATCTATTTATTTAGTGCTATACCAATCAGACTCCCAAGAAACTATTTTAATGACCTAGAAAAAATAACAACAAAATTCATATGGAAGAATAAAAGGTCGAGAATTGCAAGGGAACTAATGAAAAAAAAGTCAGAGGAAGGTGGTCTAAGTGTACCTGATTTAAAGCTATATTATAAAGCAACAGTCACCAAAACCATTTGGTATTGGCTAAGAAATAGACTAGTTGATCAGTGGCATAGGTTAGGTTCACAGGACAAGATAGTGAATAAAAATAGCAATCTAATCTTTGACAAACCCAAAGATCCCAAATTTTGGGATAAGAATTCATTATTTGACAAAAACTGCTGGGAAAACTGGAAATTAGTATGGCAGAAACTAGGCATGGACCCACATTTAACACCACATACTAAGATTAGATCAAAATGGGTCCAAGATTTAGGCATAAAGAACGAAATCATAAATAAATTGGAAGAACATGGGATGGTTTACCTCTCAGACTTGTGGAGGAGGAAGGAGTTTGTGTCCAAGGGAGAACTAGAGACCATTATTGATCACAAAATAGAACATTTTGATTACACCAAATTAAAAAGTTTCTGCACAAACAAAACTAATGCAAACAAGATTAGAAGGGAAGTAACAAATTGGGAAAATATTTTTACAGTTAAAGGTTCTGATAAAGGCCTCATCTCCAAAATATACAGAGAATTGACTTTAATTTATAAGAAATCAAGCCATTCTCCAATTGATAAATGGTCAAAGGATATGAACAGACAATTTTCAGATGATGAAATTAAAACTATTTCCACTCATATGAAAGAGTGTTCCAAATCACTATTGATCAGAGAAATGCAAATTAAGACAACTCTGAGGTATCATTACACACCTGTCAGATTGGCTAAGATGACAGGAACAAATAATGATGAATGTTGGAGGGGCTGTGGGAAAACTGGGACACTGATGCATTGTTGGTGGAGTTGTGAAAGAATCCAACCATTCTGGAGAGCAATCTGGAATTATGCCCAAAAAGTTATCAAAATGTGCATACCCTTTGACCCAGCCATACTACTACTGGGCTTATACCCCAAGGAACTACTAGAGAAGGGAAAGGGTCCTGTATGTGCCAAAATGTTTGTGGCAGCCCTTTTCATAGTGGCTAGAAGCTGGAAGATGAATGGATGTCCATCAATTGGAGAATGGTTGGGTAAACTATGGTATATGAATGTTATGGAATATTATTGTTCTATAAGAAATGACCAACAGGAGAAATACAGAGAGGCTTGGAGAGACTTACATCAACTGATGCTGAGTGAAACGAGCAGAACCAGAAGATCATTATACACTTCAACAATGATACTGTACGAGGATGTATGCTGATGGAAGTGGATTTCTTCAACATAGAGAAGAACTAATCCAATTCCAATTGATTAATGATGGACAGAACCAGCTACATCCAGAAAAGGAACACTGGGAAATGAATGTAAACTGTTATTTTTACCTTCTGAATCCAATTCTTCCTGTGCAACAAAAAATTCGGTTCTACACACATATATTGTATCTAAATTATACTGTAATATATTTAACATATATAAGACTGCTTGCCATCTGGGGGAGGGGGTTGGGGGAGGAAGGGAAAAAATCTGAATAGAAGTAAGTGCAAGGGATAATGTTGTAAAAAATTACCCATGCATATGTACTGTCAAAAAATGTTATAATTATAAAATAAAATAAAAAAAATTTAAAAAAAAAAAAAAAAAGGATTTGGACTCTTCTTAGTACATCACCAAGAATATCATTCAAAAGTCATTTGTAAAACTGTAGTCCCAAGTGTTCTTGCTGTTGGAGATTCAAAGCACCAGGAAGGTGACTTGATCTCCATTTATCTATCTGTTAGTCTATCTATCTATCTATGTATCCATCTAATTAAATCACTTATCTATCATATTTGTTAACTTATTTTAAAGTTTATTCCTCTATTTTCTGTAAGAATTATAGTATATTCTTTTGAATTTCATTTTCCCTGTCCTTGCTGAGTTTTCTATATTTTGGTTCTCTTGCTTATTTGAGGTGGTGGAGAGAGATATCCTTGGGACCTCTCAAACCACCATTTTTATTTCCTATTTCGCTCTCTACTTCTACAGAGAAGGAATCTGAAGTCATAAAACTGAAATTTGCCCAAGGCCCTGAGGAACATAGTAAGTCTGGGAGTTGAGTCCAAGTTTCTTACTTCAAACCTAATTCTTTCCACTATACCACAGCTGCCTCTAATTTTTTATACCTGAACAAAAAGACAAAAACAAAACAAAATACTTAAATGGTGGAACCTCTTCTTCTTTTTTTTTTTTCTTGTTAAATCTCACAGACTTATAACTGCATCTCTGTTGGCCCAATTTCCTGCAGGGCTGAATTCAACCTGGATTGTTTTAAAGCAGATCTGGGCCATTTGATGGCTTAAACCAACTAAACTAACCTTTGCCAAGAGAGAGAGAGAGAGAGAGAGAGAGAGAGAGAGAGAGAGAGAGAGAGAGAGAGAGAGAGAGAGAGAGAGAGAATGTGAAATATGAGGTAAACCTGCAGCTTATAATAAAGGCAATGATGAGAGAAACCAGTCAAGTTTTGTGTTGTTTAAATTATATTTGCTCTTTGAAAAAAAATCTTTCAAAATAAAAATTTTTTTGATTTAAGAAAGATAAAAGTTCACTGAATATTGGATTTCCTTCTATGAACCTAATTAACTTCAATTGATGAAATCACCCCCATTCCAACTGGTAAAATTTTCAACTATTTATTTGTTAGTATTGCTAAAAAGTGCTATTTCCAAAACAGTTTGACAGTTAGTGATTATATTGTGGTTTTCTGTAAGATCATTTCTGCTAGTTTCTTTAATTAGTACTGAAAGTTACTAATCCTGGAGAATAAAAGGCTCTCACTTCACCCAAGTACTTGAAAGGCTAATCAAGAAATGGATAGTCTCTGTTGGCTTCAAAAGCAATAGAAGAAGCCAAGATGGGGAGATTGGAGGAAACAGCTAGGTGTTCTGTGGATAGAATGTTGGACCTGTAGTCAGGAAGATTTACCTTTCTCAATTTAAATCTGGCCTCAGAAACTTAACTATCTATGTAACCCTGGGCAAGACACTGACTCTTTACCTCAGTTTCTTCATCTATAAAATGAGCTGGAGAAGGAAGCGGCAGATCATTCCAGTATTTTTTGCCAAGAAAACCTCAAAATAGGTCATGAAGAGTTGGATATAACTGAAAATAGCTGAACAACAACAAATCCATTGGACAATAAACAAAAGAAAATTAACAGTTTTAAATGAGAATAATGTTCAGCCAGGGTACAGGTATAGTCTTCTCTACCCCTTTGTTGAATATGCTGGTGCACTGGCCAAAAGAAATTTTCAAGATTTAGGGAAAGATTTCTCAATACTCTAGTCCTGAATTTTGTACTGAAGCTATATCAGGAAACTATGTTAGTAGTTGGTGACTTCATTCCTTAAGCTAACCAAATTTCTTTCTTTCTTTTTTTTTTAAATATTATTTCTTTATTCTTAACATTTTTTTTAAAATTCCAAATGCTTTCCCTCCCTCTCATTTTCCCCCTACCCACTAAGAAGGTAAGCAAAATGATATAATGCATATGAAATTATGCAAAACATATTTCCATGTTAGTCATATCACAGAAAAAGGAAAAAAAGAAAGATAATCACTGCTCTCAAAAAGTTCATAATCTGGCAGCAGCTAGGTGGTACAGTGGATAGAGCACCAGCCCTGAATTCAGGAGGACCTGAGTTCAAATCTGGTCTCAGACACTTAACACTTCTTAGCTGTGTGACCCTGGGCAAGTCACTTAACCCCAGCCTCAGGGAGGAAAAAAAAAAGGTCATATTCTAATTGGGGAAAATAATACTTTTAGAGAGTATACATATATATATTTATATGTGTGTGGTATGCTCTCTGTGTCAGTGTATGCTCTCTGTGTGTGCATATGAGAGAGACAGAGACAGATAGAGATCTCAACATAATTCACATTCATACCCTCTGTCTATGTAAACTCTTAATAATTATGCTCTTAACACTTACTAATGTCATCTTTCTATATAGTAATATAAAAAATTTTAAACACATTAAGTCCCTTATGATTTCTCTTTCATTTTACTTTTCATGTTTCTTTTGAGTCTTGTGCTTTTATGTCAAATTTTCTACTCTGGTTTGGTCTTTTCATTGCGAATGCCTGAAAGTTCTCTATTTCATTAAGTATCCATTTTCCTCTCTGAGGATTATACTCAATTTTGCTAAATAGATGGTTCTTGACTATAATCCGAACTATTCCAAGCCCTCTGATCCTTTTATCTGGAAACTGCTAAATCTTATATTGTCCTAACTGTGACTCCATACTATTTAAATTGTTTCATTCTGTTTCATTATGATTACTTGCAATGTTTTCTCCTTGATCTGGAAACCCTAGAATTGGCTTTAATATTTGTGGCAATTTTCATTTTGGGAACTCTTTCATAAGGTGGTCTATGGATTTTTTTTCAATTTCTATTTTACCCTCTAAATATAAAATTTTGGGGCATTTCATTGAGAATATTTTTGACATATGTCTAGGTTCTTTTTTTTTTTTTTTTGATCATGGCTTTCTCAAATTATCTCTTCTCGGTTCTACAATCCTGACTCCATTAATAACAAATTATAAACTAAAAATGTAACTCTAAATTAGGCACAAAGACTACTGGGAAATATAGTTTTCCCAAGTTGAAGAAGAAGTTTCAAGTTACCTTCATAGGACCAGAAAACTGGGAATACTGGAATATATGAAGAGAAGGCACAGAGGCGCAGCCTTGAATTATGAGCTAGAGATAAGCATTGCTAATAACGGTTGTTGTATTTGGTCATTTCTGACTTTTTGTGACCTTATTTGGGGTTTCTTGGCAAAGACTATGGAGTGGTTTTCTATTTCCTTCTTCAGTTCATTTAATGCATGAAGAAACTGGGGCAAACATTGTTAAGTGATTTGTCCAAGATCACACAACTAGTAAGTATCTGAGATCACATTTGAACTCAGGTTCTCCTGAGTCCTGGTTTGGAGCTCTATCCACTGTGCCTCCTAATGGCTCTGCCAATAAAGGACATAACTAAAACAGGAACGGCTGGAACCTTTCCCTGCTTGCTGATTTACTTTGGGAGTGACCTATTTGGACAAAACTTGCTGTTTGCTTGACTGTGTTTAACCAGTAGCATTTCTGAGACCTGGTGTATTTAATGCACTCTCCATTTACCCTGCTCCCCGATGGTTACCTTGGGAGTTTCCTGCTATTTTAGGTCCTAATGTACTTTTATGAGAGATTTTATCTGCAGACAAATATAAACTAATTTTTATTGTTCTGAGAGTGTTTGCTATGAAAAGAGCATGGGCACAAAAGAGTTGGTGCAAGCATAATGACCAGCAATGATTTTTTTTTCCAGAATACTCTAGAGAACAATAAAGGGGAAAAAGACCCCTTCTCTAGTCTGGAGGAGCCAAGTTTGTTGACTTCCATCAATAATCAGCCTGGAAAAGCTTCTTCAAGTAGCATGGGAAAAGCCCAGTGTTAATGTGTTGATCAAATCTCCTGTATTTTAAAGAAAAGGCTCGAAGAGTATACTAAGCTCTCTGGCAACACCTAGAGGCTTCTGAAGCAAAAAAAGAGTTTAAAAACAATTTCTGCACACTCTCTCATTTAATCTTTAACTTTTCTTGAGGCAAAAGCTACATGTATGCTTATGCCCATTTTATAGATGAATAAACTGAGGCTGAGACAGGGGACATAACTTTCACAGAGTCATAATGATCATAGTATTTATATAGAATTTTAACCCAGGTCTTCCTGACTCCCAGTGCAGTGTGTCAGATGCAATAGTGATATTTCATTTGACCCTTTTTCTGAATTTAAAAATCATAGTCATATGTTGGGCACTTTTATTTGTTCCCCCAATCCTTTTCAGCCTTCCTTTTCCGTATGTCAGCTCAGTGCAACCAGATCTTTCTTTTTGCTTAGATTGATTATTTGCATTCCTGGTGCCAAGCCAATAGTAAATATTTAATAAACATTTGCTACCTTTCTTCCCTCCCTTTTTCTGCACTTCCTTCATTCTTTCTTTCCTTTTTTTCCTTCCTTCTTTGCTTCTTTCTTTCCTTGCTTGCTTCCTTTCCTTCTTCCTTTCTTTTCCTTTCTTCCTTCCTTCATTCCTTCCTTCTATGTTCTTTCCTTCTTTTCATTCATTCTTCTCTCTTTCCCTTCCTTCCAATATTATCTTCCTTCTTTCTCTTCTTCTGTTCTTCCCTTCTTTCCTTTGCTCTCTCCTTCTATCCTTCCTTTCCTTTTTTCTTTTTTTCCTCTGCTTTCTCCCTTACTTTTTCTATTCCTCTCTGCCCCCATTTAGGCCTTTCTCATTCCTTCCTTCTATCTATCATTTCTTCCTTCCCTCTTTTGCTTTCTCTTTTCCTTCTTTTCCCTACTCCCTCCTTTTTCTTCCTTCTCTCCCTCTCTCTTTTCCTTTCTTGATTTCCCTTTCTTCTTTCTTTTGCTCCTGTCCTTTCTTCTTTTCTTTTTCCTACTTTTTTCCTCACTCACTCTGTTTCTTCCTCTCTCATTTCATCCTTCTCTCATTTTCTTCTTTTACTTCCTCCTTTACTTCCTTTTTCATTCCATTTTTCTTCCTTCTTTCTCTCTTTCCCTTTCTCAGTTCTTTTCTACTTTCTTTTCTTTGCTACCTCCTTTTCTTTTTCCTACTTCCTTCTTCACTCCTTCTGTTGCTACCTCCTTTCCATTCATTCCTTCATTTCTTTGTCTTTCTTTCCCTTTCTTTTCTATATTGTTATAAGGAAAGGACCCCAGAAAAGGATCTAGCATGTGAATACTACCCAAGGGATTTTCTTGGCAAAGATATTGGAATGATTTCCTATTTCCTACCACAATGGATTAAGGTAAACAGAGGCTAGGATCACACATCTAGTGTCTGAGTACAAATTTGAACTTCCATACTCCAGGCCTGGCACTCTATCCACTGAGCCACCTAGCTTCCTATGTTGCTGTCACCCCCTCTTAAAGCTGGGTACACAAAAATGCACAGTGCAATTCATAAATCAGAAAATGTTTGGGTTTAGTTTTTATTCAGCTGTTTAACTGTTCCCTTGAATATTTACTCATTTTTAGTAACACATAAAACCAGTGAAGGGCTGTACCCTATAATGGATAGACAGCCAATCAATCTCTGAGTCAGGAAGACTCATGTACCACTTCACATAGATGTTGGTCATATGATCCTGGGCAAATCACCAAATCTTTTAAGTACCAGACAGTTGTCTAAGATGATAAGTTACTGGTCAGTTGCCAATCTGTTTCGGAGGAGGGAATTTCCTCCCCAAAACTTCCTTATAACAATAAAATCATAAGTCTGGACCCCTTCATGACTAACATAGAATTATAATAATAAAAAGCAAACACTAATTAGCTGTCCTGATTAGAATAAGATCTTTGCATTGAACATGCCCTCTTGATCCAATTAGTTATGATTAATGTGTGTGTGAGCAGTGAAATGCACTGGTGTGTGTGTGTTCACTTTGCTATTACCTATGGCAAAATTGCTTTGTTGCTTTCTTTCTATCAAATATTTTGTTGATATCCTTTAAAAACTCATAAAAGGTTAACACTAGCTTCTAAACTATTTCCTGCACTGTTTAATTTTATTAAATATCAAACTTAACTGTCGTTAGTGACAGATAGCAATTGAGCAAAGCTGTGCATTAGTTTATTCTGTTTCTCAACATCTGCAATATTTATGGTCATTTAATAACAGCATCAATTAAAAAGACAGATCTTCTTAAGAGCCCCAAAGCATCATTATTCCTTTTTCTTTATTTTGGTTCCAAATAGCAGAATGGTCCATCTATTATGCTGATTAAACAACTCATCTTTTTCCCTGTCATTCCTCATTCATGCCCCAAATTTCAACTGGAGTGCAAATTACTCATTTAGGCATATACACGTGTACACATACGCACATGCACACACACTCAAGCACACACACTTGATAATTCTCCTATCTAGTAGACCCCATCATTGCACAGTATCAAAATGCATTCATTTTATGGAAGGATACATGAATAGGAAAGACAATTCCTCTGAAAAGACCTGATCTCACCAACAAAAACATGCACTGTATTTTTCAAGATGGGATAAAGCTCACCTATGTGGACACCCACAGTTCTGGATCCCAGTGTTAATGAACCCAATATTCTTCACTACTCGAGAGGCACAACCAGGGGATATTTTAAATGCTGACACCCACAGTTCTAGATCCCAATGTCAATTATCCAATACTCTTTTGAGAGGCACAACCAGTGAATATTTTAAAATCTTTCTGCTGGCTGCCAAAACACAAAATCAAATATTTGTTGTTGTTTTGTTTTGTTTTGCTTTTAAATGATTTACCCAGAGATTCCTCATTCCAAAAGTCATTCTTTTGCCTTCCCTAGGGAAATATGGCTATACAAGCAACTCTGAAGTTTAGCTACCTACTTGACAGCCCTAAAAAACCTTCATTGGTTGGAGGCAATGTTTAAATTCAAGTGGACAGTTGGGAAACCTGTTTTTACTTTGCACATGGTTAGGGTACCAGCTGCCAATTCTTGTTAGCTGATACCTGCTTCCGTTAGTTTTTTTTTAATCTGTTTTTCAAATTAAGCAAGGATGGGAAGGAGCTTTTTAATAGTGGTAGTGGTGGATTGGTGTGGGTAGAAGAAAAACTCTCTTTCCTGACTGTAAGTATTTAGAAAATTACTGATCACCTCTCTGGACTTTTCCAGTGTAAGACATGCCTTCTGAGTTGACATGGATTTAATTCACAACAGTTTATTGAACCATAATGGATAAGTGAAGGGAAATAAGAGAGTGGTTTTACATCTCCAAATTCTAAACCCATACAGTTTAAAATGTAACTTGAATATGTAAAAGTAAGACCAGTCTCTCTCTCTCCTCATGGCTTTGACTATGTCTTTACAATGGGTTATACAAGATTTTAGTAGTTCAGTCTTTATTTATTCTTCCCCACTTATGTTGAGTCTTCATTCCATTAATGGAATATTTTCTTTCTCATTTATATAATCAGATCCAGCAAAGTGTCTTTAGACTGAACCTCAGGTCATGTTAGTGTAAGGATTGGGACTATCTGTTAAATTTACTTGCAGTATAATCATGGTTTGGACAAACAATTTTAGACAACAATATGGAATCATACAATAAAAGTTACAAAATTGTCTATGCTATTTCACTTAATGATCTTATGGCAAGACTTATCTGTACAAAAACATATTTGTGACAATAGTATTTGTAATAGCAAAAAAAAATACTGAGTATACATGTTAACTATATGGCAAGTCATTGGGCAATGAATGGATAAATTGTGAAATATGAAAAAATCATTCCAGCCCCTTTGACAGCATTTTAATGTTCTGATATAATTTTCCCATTTCTATAGGAGGGAAGTAGAGATGAAGGATACTCCACGTATGAGGAATGATTAATACAAAGGTATGGAGTGACATATGTAAAAGATAGCCAAAACATAGTTTGAATCACAAAATGTGGGACTTGGAGTAATGATGCATGAGAGTGAAAGGTAGGTTTATTCCTAGTTGCAAAGGACTTTAAAAGTTAAACTAAGAAGTTAATATTCTAGGAGAAATAGGTTACCATTTGAATTTTTTGAGTAGGGAAGTGACATAGTCAGGCCTTCACATCAGGAAGATTACTTTTGAGAGTCCTATCAAAGATTGATTAAAGTGGGAAAGAAGTAATATTAGAGCTGCATTTGAAATATATTTTGAAAGCATAAATAGCAAGATTTAGCAAATGATTGGATATATGGAGTAATAAAGACTAAGAAGTCAAGGATAGCATCATAATAATAAATCTCAGATTCTGATAAATATCTCAGAAGATATTTATGACCATGGCAGATTTAAAATGTATAATAAGCAGCTAATGATATGCAAATAGAAATGAGAAAAATATTAAATATTAGATAGAAATACATGTAAATATATACATATATAATCATACATACACAGATAGATATATAAATTGACAAGGTAAAAATCATCAGCATTGAAATAAGATGGAAGAAGTAGGTAATTGGTCCCTAACCAATTGATTGATTTCCGCCCCCTCCTCAAGTTGATGGCAGTCATAGAAAGCAAAGAAAAGAATAACTCATATCTCTAAGATACTTCAAGGTTTACAAAACACTTTCGTTAAAAAGGTTAAAGTGGTGGTACTACATCTCACAAAGAAGCAAAGGTAACCTATTAAATCTGAAAGAATGGAGGGGGATGAACATAGTGTGTATCATATTCTTGTTAGAATTGGCTTAAAGAGAAAAATGTAGACATATTCTATTTATAGTGAAACTCCTCTCACTTCACTAAAAAGTGGGAGGGGAAAAGTGAAAAGGGAAGGAGTAAGCTAAATGGAAGGGAAGACAGAAATTGTGAGGAAAAGGAGTAAAATAGGGTGAGGAACTCTAAGGTGGGGGAGGGATACTAAAAAGGGAGGACTATGAGAAGTAAGTAGTGCTAACAGGTTTAATACTGGGGAGGGGCTAAGGGGGAAGAAAAGGAGAAAGGCATAAGCAGAGGTTAACAAGATGGCAAGTAATACAGAATTAGTAATTTTAACCATAAATTTGAATGGTGTAAACTCCCCCATAAAGAGGAAGCAGTTAGCAGACTGGATTAAAAGCCAGAATCCTACAATAATATTTACAGGAAATATACCTGAAACAGGGTGATACATACAGAATAAAGGTAAAAGGTTGGAGCAGAATCTACTATGCTTCAGGTGAAGCCAACAATGCAGGGGTAGCCATCCTCATCTCATATCAAGCAAAAGCAAAAATTGATCTAATTAAAAGAGATAAGGAAAGGCACTATATCTTGCTAAAGGGTAGCATAGATAATAAAGAAGTATCAATATTAACCATATATGCACCAAGTGATACAGCATCTAAATTCTTAAAAAATAAATTAAAAGAGCTACAAGAAGAAATAGACAGCAAAACTATAATAGTGGAAGATCTCAACCTTACACTCTCAGAATTAGAAAAATCAAACCACAAAATATAAAAGAAAGAAATCAAAGAGGTAAATAGAATACTAGAAAAGTTTGATATGATAGATCTTTGGCAAAAGCTAAATGGAGGCAGAAAGGAGTACACTTTCTTCTCAGCAGTTCATGGAACCTATACAAAAATTAACCATATATTAGGACATAAAAACCTCAAACTCAAATGCAGTAAGGACAAAATAGTAAATGCATCCTTTTCAGACAAAAAGCCAGGGGAAAATAGACCAAAAATAATTGGAAACTAAATAATATCATACTAAAGAATGATTGGGTGAAATAGCAAATCATAGATATAATTAATAACTTACCTAAGAAAATGACAATAATGAGATGTCATACCAAAATGTGTGGGATACAGCCCAAGCAGTAATAAGGAGAAATTTTATATCTCTAGAGGCCTAGTTGCATAAAATAGAGAAAGAGAAGGTCAATGAATAGGGCTTGCAACTAAAAATGCTTGAAAAGGAACAAATTAAAAATCCTCAGACAAAGATGAAACTTGAAATTCTAAAAACAAAAGGAGAGATTAATAAAATTGAAAAAAAAAAACTATTGAATTAATTAATAAAACTAAGACTTGGTTCCATGAAAAAACAACAAAATAGATAAACCCTTAGTAAATCTGATTTAAAAAAAGGAAAGAGGAAAATCAAATTGTTAGTCTTAAAAATGAAAAGGGAAAACTCACCATTAATGAAGAGGAAATTAGAACAATAATTAGGAGTTACTTTGCCCAACTGTATGCCAATAAATTCAATAACTTAAAGGAAATGGAATTATACCTTCAAAAATATAGCTTGCCCAGATAAGCAGAGGAAGAAGTAAATTGATTAAATAGTCCCATTTCAGAAAAAGAAATAGAACAAGCTATTAACCAACTCCCTAAAAAAAATCCCCAGGACCTGATGGATTTACATGTGAATTCTACCAAACATTTAAAGAACAATTAACCCCAATGCTATATAAACTATTTGAAAAAATAGGGATTGAAGGAGTCCTAGCAAATCCCTTTTATGACACAGACATGGTACTGATACCTAAACCAGATAGGTTGAAAACAGAGAAAGAAAATTATAGATCAAATCTCCCTAATGAATATTGATGCTAAAATCTTAAATAAAATATTAGCAAAAAGACTACAGAACATCATCCCCAGGATAATACACTATGACCAAGTGGGATTTATACCAGGAATGCAGGGCTAGTTCAATATTAGGAAAACTATTAGCATAATCAACTATATCAAAAACCAAATTAACAAAAAACATATGATCATCTCAATAGATGCAGAAAAAGCATTTGACAAATTCCAACATCCGTTCCTACTAAAAACACTTGAGAGTATAGGAATAAATGGACTATTCCTTAAAATAATCAGGAGCATATATTTAAAACCGTCAGTAAACATCATATATAATGGCGATAAACTGGAACCTTTCCCAGTAAGATCAGGACTGAAACAAGGTTATCCACTATCACCATTACTATTCGATATTATATAAGAAATGCTAGCCTCGGCAATAAGTGTTGAGAAAGAGATTAAAGAAATTAGAGTAGGTAATGAGGAAACCTATCACTCTTTGTAGATGATATGATGATATACCAAAGAACCTCAAGACTCTGCTAAAAAGCTATTAGAAATAATTCATAACTTTAGCAAAGTTGCAGGATACATAATAAATCCACATAAATCCTCATCATTTTTATACATTACCAACAAAATTTAACAGCAAGAGACACAAAAAGAAATTCCATTCAAAATAACTGTCGATAGTATAAAATATTTGGGAATCTATCTACCACAGGAAAGTCAGGAATTATATGAGCAAAATTACAAAACACTTGCAACAAAAATAAAGTCAGATTTAAATAATTGGAAAGACATTAAGTGCACTTGGATAGGCCGAGCAAATATAATAAAGATAACAATACTCCCTAAACTAATCTATTTATTTAGTGTTATACCAATCACACTCCCAAGAAACTATTTTAATGACCTAGAAAAAATGACAACAAAATTCATATGGAAGAACAAAAGGTCTA
Source organism: Sminthopsis crassicaudata (assembly GCF_048593235.1). NCBI lineage: Eukaryota > Metazoa > Chordata > Mammalia > Dasyuromorphia > Dasyuridae > Sminthopsis > Sminthopsis crassicaudata. The sequence continues at coordinate 168,441,048 of NC_133622.1, read as the reverse complement.
GAATTTCAAGGGAAGTAATGAAAAAGAAATCCAATGAAGTTGGCCTAGATGTACCTGATCTAGAACTATATTACAAAGCAGCAGTCACCAAAATCATTTGGTATTGGCTAAGAAATAGACTAGTTGATCAATGGAATAGATTAGGTTCACAAGACAAAATAGTGAATAACTATAGCAATCTAATGTTTGACAAACCCAAAGATCCCAACTTTTGGGATAAGAATTCATTATTTGACAAAAACTGCTGGGAAAACTGGAAATTAGTGTGGCAGAAACTAGGCATGGACCCACACTTAACACCACATACTAAGATAAGATGAAAATGGGTCCATGATTTAGGCATAAAGAACAAGATCACAAATAAATTAGAGGAACATAGGATAGTTTACCTCTCAGACTTGTGGAGGAGAAAGGAATTTGTGACCAAAGGAGAACTAGAGATCATTATTGATCACAAAATAGAAAATTTTGAGTACATCAAATTAAAAAGCTTTTGTACAAACAAAACTAATGCAAACAAGATTAGAAGGGAAGTGACAAACTGGGAAAACATTTTTACAGTTAAAGGTTCTGATAAAGGCCTCATTTCCAAAATATATAGAGAACTGACTCTAATTTATAAGAAATCAAGCCATTCTCCAATTGATAAATGGTCAAAGGATATGAACAGATAATTTTCAGATAATGAAATTGAAATTATTTCCACTCATATGAAAGTGTTCCAAATCACTATTGATCAGAGAAATGCAAATTAAGATAACTCTGAGATACTACTATATACCTGTCAGATTGGCTATGACAGGAAAAAATAATGATGACTGTTGAAGGGGATGTGGGAAAACTGGAATACTAATGCATTGTTGGTGAAGTTGTGAAAGAATCCAACCATTCTGGAGAGCAATCTGGAATTATGTCCAAAAAGTTATCAAACTGTGCATACCTTTTAATCCAGCCGTGCTACTACTGGGATTATATCCCAAAGAAATACTAAAGAAGGGAAAGGGACCTGTATGTGCCAAAATGTTTGTGGCAGCTCTTTTTGTAGTGGCTAGAAACTGGAAGATGAATGGATGCCCATCAATTGGAGAATGGTTGGGTAAATTATGGTATATGAATGTTATGGAATATTATTGTTCTGTAAGAAATGACCAGCAGGAGGAATACAGAGAGGCTTGGAGAGACTTACATGAACTGATGCTGAGTGAAATGAGCAGAACTAGGAGATCATTATACACTTCAACAACAATACATGAGGATGTATTCTGATGGAAGTGGATATCTTTGACAAAGAGAAGATCTAATTCAGTTCCAATTGATCAATGATGGACAGAATCAGTTACACCCAGAGAAGGAACACTGGGAAATGAGTGTAAATTGTTTGCATTTTTGCTTTTTCTCCCAGGTTATTTTTTACCTTCTGAATCCAATTCTTCCTGTGCAACAAGAAATTCGGTTCTTCACACATATATTGTATCTAGGATATACTATAACATATTTAACATGTATGGGACTGCCTGCCATCTAGGGGAGGGAGTGGAGGAAAGGAGGGGGAAATTCGGAACAGAAGTGAGTGCAAGGGATAATGTTGTAAAAAATTACCCATGCATATGTACTGTCAAAAATATAATTATAAATATTATATATATATATTATATATTATATATATATTATGTATAAATATATAAAATATAAATATAATTTATAATTATAAATTTAATAAAAACAATTAAAAACACTTTTATTACTGTAATGAGGCAGGTAGTGCAAATATTTGTTATTTGTTGTTGAGGGGGGTTTTCCATTTTATAGATAAAAACACTAAGATCACTCATGGTATCATGCCTAGTAAGTAATGGATGATGAATTTGAATTCTTATCTCCCCCTGCCTCCAAGGCTGGTATTTGAATATAATATTCCATTTTCCACATCTAGAATGTGGAATGTACATTTCCCTGGCTTCCTTCAAGAATCAGTTCACATATTGACCTTCAACAGTATATTTTTCCCATCCCTTCAATTGCTAATTCTTTGTCTCTCTCAGAGAGACAATCATCAAGTTGATACTTACCATATATTTCATGTATATATTTAGTTACTTGTCTCCCCATTAGCATGAGAATTTCTTGAAGTCAAAGATTGTTTTTGCCTTTTTTTGTATATCCAATACTTAGTATAATGCTTGTTAGTAAGTGTTGACTAACTGCTGAATTGACTTTTCCATAATTTTAAACTTTAAGTATGATGAAATTTGGATTTTAACTGGAAATGTGGAAATATTTACCACTGAAAATGTTTTTAGCAAGAATAATAATTAGACAATGTTTTCAAAAGACTAATCTCATTGATATGTGCCGGATGGTTTGGGCGAATAAAAGAAGGATGGAACTGAATAAGAAGGGTAGTAGTAGGAATGTCAAGAAGATGTGAGACACTAGAGAGATATAATCAACAGAGTCCAAGAAAAACAATTTTATTCCTCTATTTCTATTTTTAAGAACTTGAAAACAACTATCATATTCCTACTAATTCATCTTTTCTCTAGGCTAAACATCCTCAGCTGCTTCAACCGATTCTTGTAAGACACAATCTAAGAATTCTAGTCAGGCTTTGCAAAAGGCATTTTGAGGTCATGGAAAAAATTACAACATTTGTGAAATTCATCACAGTCCCCAACTTTTTCCTTCTATTCAAATCTATATTCAGCTTATTTTCCAAGAAGATGTTCAGAAGACAAGAACTAGTAGACTAATTCAATGAGTTTGTCACATGCCACAGTCTCCACACTTGGAATTTTTTTAGCCATTTGTTTTTTCCTATATATTTAGGCCAATGTCTTTTGAATGACTATGAATTTTATGGAAAGCCCATTTGACTTCATTGTCTAGGACATCTGGCTCTATTTGGATCAGTAACCATACCATTTTGGTTATTAGCAATGTTAAGATTTTTATTGTGCAGCTCTTTTGTATATTTTTGCCTCCTCTTCTTGATCTTTTTTTTTAAGTGTCAATTATTATTGTCTCATATCCTGCTCATTTCTGCATGAGATATTCCTTGATAGCTCTAATTTTCTTAAAGACACTTTTTGTTTCTCATTTTGATATTTTCCTCTGGGTTTTTTCATTTTTTTAAAGAAAACTTTCTTATCTCTCCTTGAATTCTATGGAATTTTGCATACAGTTGAGTATGTCCTTTAAGTTTTGCTTTCCTTCTTTCCCCAGCTATTTATAAAACCTCATCAAATAGCCATCTTACTTTTTATGTTCTTTTTCTTTGAATTTTTTTATTGTTTCCTATATAATATTGTGAATCTCTGTCTATAGCTTTTTTCAGATATTTTATCTACAAGATGTATTCTTTAAAGTTTATTATTTCTCATTTCATATTCATACGGGACATTATTTATGGTATACCTATATGTCCTGTGGTTTTTCCTGCTTTCTTCAATGTAAGTTTGAAATTTGCAATAAGAAACTCAAGATCTGAGTTACAGTGAGCTCTGGGTCTTCTTTTAACTGAGTGTAGGGATTCTCCATCTTTGGATGCAAAATTACATAATCAATCTGATTTTAATATTGACCATCTAGTAATGTCTATGTGTGTATTGGCCTTTTGAGTTGTTAAAAAGAGATTTGCTATGACTAGTTGGTTATCTTGACAAAATCTTAGTAGTTTCATTTGGTACTCTTAGGCCAAATTTATCTGTTAATTAAATTGTCTTTTGACTTCCTACTTTAGAATTCCAATTCCCAGTGATAAATATGTCTTTCCTTGTCATTATTTCTAGAAGATATTGTAGGATAATATAGAACTGAACAATTTTGGGTTCTTCATCATCAGCATTTAGAGAATAGACTTAATCACAATAATAAAATGGTTTGTCTTGGATTCAATTTGTTATTTTTTACATTATTGCCCAGTATTGCTTTTCTCATTCTTTTTTTTATTATTATGCCAACTTAATTTCTTCTAAAGGATTTTTTTCCACATGTATTGATGAGTTAAATTAAATTCACCCTTTCCCATCCATTTAAGTTCACTGACCTCCAAGATGTCAAAGTTTAATATCTTAAACATCTCCAGTTTGATCCTATCTAGCTTACCTTGGTTCATACATTTTACATTTGGGCTTCCTATGCAATATTGATTATTACAATATTGGCACTTAATTTCATCACCAGACACATCTGCAGCTGAGATCCTTTTTGGTTTTGGCACAATTGCTTTATTAGTATTGTAATTAGTGGTAATTATCCTTTACATTTCCCCAGTAATGTGTTGGATATCTTCTAGCTAGAGGAGCTCATCTTCAAATGTCATATTTTTGATAATTTTAATACAGTATATAGTTTTCTTGACAAAAAATACTGAAGGATTGGCCATTTTCTTCTCCAAATTGTTTCACAAATGAGGAAACTAACTCAAACAGGATAAAATAACTTTCACAAGGTCATACAACTAGTAAGCATCAAAGGTCAGATTTGAATTCAAGAAAATGAGTCTTCCTGACTCCAGCCCAACATTCTATCTACTGTACCATCTTACCTTCTGAGACCTGAATTTACTTATAATATTGAGATGATCCCCATTGGTGAAGCACTTAGAATTTGATCAAACACACCAAGGTCATCAACTCCATGCCTGTCATCAGCAGTTGTCTGGCATTTATCCTGCCAGTGGATTTTGCAAATCTCTTAAAGAGAAAGAAAGGCTGATGACTTTGGGCAACTCTTTCTTACTTAAGTATGATTCATGTAAAGACAAGGCATCACCTACAAAGTCAATGATACTCTTCAAAAAGGAAGGACAAAAAACAACATGATGATCCCACATCGGGCTTGCATTGCATACCTCTGTTGATAGGCTAATTGGATTTTATGGCAGAGAATGGAGGTCTCACCTCATTTGAAGTCTTCAGATCTGGCCTTTTTCACTTACTAGATTGTGACCCTGGGTTAGGTACTTAATTCGCTTTACCTCAGTTTCCTCATTTATAAAATGAGCTGGAGAAGAAAGTAGCAAATCACCACCATCTTTTCCAAGAAAACCCCCAAAATCGGGTCATAGAGAGTAAAAATGACTGAACAACAATAAAATTCCCAGAGATAGAAATTAATCTATAAGAGGAAAGAATACTAACAATTCCTCAGAGCAAGAAAGATTTGTCATGTGGGAATTGGAATATTAACTGAACTAAATAAGGTATAAGTGACTAGAAGAAAGGGAGGTAGCTAGTCGCACTCAGAGAATGATTATGCAGATCAATTAAATACAATTTAGTATTTCAATTGCTTAACCCAATCTCTATTTTATGCAATGTCTTCTAACTATCTCTATAGTAAGAGAATAACAGTGAAGTGTTTAAGTGGTATGAGTGATGGTATAATATATTCTCCAGAAGAGAAGGAAAAAAGGCTGTCTTGATGCATACTAATCCAAAAGCCTGCAACTCAAAGTATATTAGTCAAAAATCTAAAAAACACTAAGCAATTTTGGGTATTTTGCTTGGAAGAGAAGAGGTGTTGAGCTTTTCAAAATTATAAAAAGTATCAATAAAGTCAATAGAAATAGATTCTTTTGACATTGGTAAGTGACTCACAAATGTAAAAAACATCTGAGATTAAGACAACTTACATGGAGAGTTTTATAGACTTTAATATGAAAGGTAATAAATTTACAGGAGAAATTACTGCTGAGATTTTTTAAGTAAAATATAGTAAATGGCTTCAGTCACACCTAACCTCATTTTTGGATGAGTGAATTCTAATGGCGAATGACGGTGTTTTAAAAACTTGTTCACTTTTACAAGTATTTTGGACAAGTATTTGTTCTCAATCATTTTTTACTCTCTCTCTCTCTTTCTCTTTTTCTTCTAACAGCCCCAGTGATTAGCATAATAAATTTATTTCTTTCATGGAAACAGAAAGACAAACATTCAATTCCATTAATTTATCAACTGCATTAAGCATTTGCTATGTGCAAGATACTAGACAGTAGGAATAGTTTTTTTTTTTTTTTTTAAATCCCTTTCCTTGTCCTCAAAAGGCTTATATTCTACTGAAGAAAAAGGGTGGTTCAGGAAAGAACATGCACACAAGCAAACATATATATATATACATATATACATGTATATATGTATATATACATGTATATATGTATATATATATATATATGTATATATATACGTAAATATATGTATATATGTAATCACATATTATATTATTGTACATTATACACATTATATATAATATTGTAAATATGACTGGAGTCAAGAAGACTTATCTTCATGAGTTCAAATTCAGTCTCAGACACTTAATAGTTGTATGTGCCTGGTCAAGTCATTTGATCATATTTGCTTCAGTTTTTTCATCTGTAAAATGATCTGGAAGAGAAAATAGCAAATACATTTTTGCCAAGAAACCCCAAATGGAGTCAGACACAACTGAAAAGAACTGAACCACAAAATTCAGGATATTATGCAGGTATAGGGCAATAGTTATTGGGAGGGAGGATCAAAATTGGCTTTGAATAGGATAAAGAATCTGAGATACAAAACAAAAATGGAGGAAAAAGCACATGCAAGGTAACTGTTGAAAATTTTCTTTCAAGGTACTTACTAATCAGATAAGAATGCTAGTTATTTTAAAAATGGTTTTAATCTTAGTTTCCATGGCCAAATGAAATAGTATATAAATTTGTTGAGTAGTCTGCACAAGTCTCCATCCATAAAGATTTCATGGCTGTATGCTAGATTTTTCCTACTCCACTCGTGTGCTTTACCCTGCACTTGAGCCCGGATTGATGAGAGTCCACTACTGTTACCCTAGCCCTGAACTTTTCATGTTTCACTGCAGGCATCTTTCTGCCATAGACATATAAGCCCATTCTTCTCCTCCCTCCCTACTCCTTTCTGAATTCTCTGGTAATAGATTATCACTACCATTCATGGTAAGGGTAGGTCAATTCATGGTCCTGGTATTCTACTCATAATCCATTTGATTTGCCAGACGAAAGCATTCCTCCTTGGCTACCACTCTTCTATATTGTTTTCTTTTAGAATCTAGATTTTTTTTTGAAAGCTCAGTCTGTCTTACTTTTTGAATTTGTCTCTCCAATGATTAGTGCAATGGTAGATACATGGAAGTACTTTAAAAATGATTTTTTCCATTTATCCTTTCATATTTTAATGTCATGTTTATTTTTTCTACTAGTCAATTCAATAAGAGATAGATGCTAATATTATCACTTTCAATGCAGAGGAATTTGCAAAATTTAATATACAGATATATTTGCTTCCATTTAATTTTATTTATAAATCTTAGATGCTTTCATTACCAAATTTCAATCTGGAACATCAACATTTCACAGAAAATGTAAAACTTTTGAAAATCAAGGTCCTGCCATAAGAAATCAATTTGGAAATAATTTGCAATGTGTATTAATTTGTCAAAGGAGAGAAAATTTTGAAATATATTTCCTTCTTTTTTCTAATTTTCTAACTTAAAGTGTCCATTATTAACTCATTTCTTGTTTTGATTTCAGTCTATCTATCTAACTATGGCTGTCCATCTGACTTTCTACCTATCTATCATCTGACTAGCTGTCTATCAAGTATCTAAACCTCTATTTTTCTATCAATCTACCATCTAACTATCTATCTCCACTCAGATTTTCAGGTGTATGTATGTAGGGATTAATGGATGTTTAAAAATCACCTTAAGGTACAAATCTATTCTATCCATTCTTCATCATGATTTAATGTTCCTTATCCTTCTTATACTTTATACTTGAATGTTTTATTTGACAATCACACAGTTTTGTTTTGTTTTTTTGGTGAGTATTGGTTTTGCTTATTATTACTGTTGATTTCCTCTGTTTTTTTCCTTTGAATCTCTTTCTGGTACAACATGCATGAGATGGAGATACTATGAGTTTATGGGACAGATAAAATGATATTCAGCCAACTTCACAGGAAATATCTTCATTTCCGTTTTTCTGTCAGATAAGTCTACCAATCATGTCTGGGTACCTTTTGTGACATACTTCTTATATAACTGAGTTTAAGATATAATAATGAGAAACCAGCAGAATTCAAGGTAAGGTAACCAGAAAATGAACCCAGAATGAACTAGTTAATGAGACAAACACAGCAGCAGAGGGATTACCACAAATAAACTAAATAAATCATGGGCATGGGCAAGGTTCAGTAAAACTATAAATATTTTAGTAAATCATAAGGAAAGTGGGACATAGTAGAGGGAAGATTAAACAGCACACGGAGAAATGCAGGAGAAAACTGATGTATTCTTGTCAACTTCTTTGTAGCTCTCTACAGGAACACTGTTCTTGCAGGCAGTGTGTATAATTTGTGTTCATTTCTCAGATAAAAATATTATTTCTCTTTGTCTCTGTACCCCTTCCTTAGATTCAGTTTTATCTCATTGTCTTATTCTCACCACCTATATGCTAGTCTAGTATCTCATCATCCAGACTTTGTATAACTTTTTTATGGATCACCTTGTATTTATCCTCCATTTAGTTCTCAAACAGATATTCTTAAAGCACAGATTGGATCATGCTACTCCCCTACTCAAGAAGCTGCAGTTGCTCCTTATTGCCTCTAAGGTAAAATACAAATTCTACATTTTGATTTTCAAAATACTCCATGATGTAATTCTAGCATATATTTCTAGACTTAATCTTCATACACTCTATATTCTATTTAGACTTACTTGATTACTCTTAGCTGATGACATTTCATCTGCTATCTCTGTGTCTTTGCACAAGTTGTTCCCCAGTACCTGAAATATACTTCAGTTTCACCTCTGCTTTATATTTTCCCAGATTCCTTCAAAACTCAGGTCAAGTTTTGTTTTATTCAAGTTTCTCTTCCCCCTCGGTTATTATTGTCTGCCCCTGAGAAACCACTTTTTGTATTTTCATATTTGACTTTTGTATGTTTTTATATGTGATTTTTAGGCACGTGTTATTTCCTTAAAATAGAACATAAGCTCTTTGACAACAGGAACTGTCCCATGTCTGTCTTTGTATCTCTACTGCTTGCTAAGCATTGTGCTACAGTACTTAGCACATAATAGGTATTTAATAAATCTTTGTAAATTTTTGTGAATTTTTGATTCTTTCTTCATGTACTACAGATGGTAAGTTTTTAAATAACATATTATGAATCTAAAAGTTAATATACAACATAATTGCTCATTTCATGGAACACCTCATTTCCTCCCATCCGGAACCCATTCCAGCCTTTGACTTAGTGCTCTTCTTGTCTCAGTCTTAGATCTGGCCCAATTTTTTCTGATATAGAGAGAAAAAACCCATGGCAAATCCAGTAGAAACTGCATGTACAAGTATATATGTCATTTTTCAGGACACTAAAGGGATGATTTAAATATGGTGACTTTATACCTGTTGTATAACCTGGAAATAAGTAAAAGGGATTTGGAGGATAGGAAAAGAAATAAGGTTTTGCTTAACTAAAGTAAGCTCAAAAGCAGGATTTTCTAATTCCCAAAAAATGATTTGTAGTAATGAGTCAGGAAGACCACAGGGAAGGTAAAAATTATTTGTGGGCTCACAATTCACAGAATCCTTTGGTTTCCATTTCCTTTTACCCTTGAAGATATTTCCCACCATGAGTTTTGCAATGAGGGTGCAGAAAGGAGGTACCCATCTAGATTACATTTTGGGTTTTTTTCCAAAGAAGTTACAGAAAGGGTGGGAACGGAGGTACATTTTAATTCTGTAACTGTAGCTGAATAGAATAAAATAAATAGGAATGGGAATGATCCCAAAAAATGGGTCAACCTGGACTGACCTAGAGCGAGAAAGGAAAATGGAGTGGAAGTGGAACTGACCAGAGTGGATTGAAGACTGATGAGATGAGTTGTGCCAAAAATCTCAGCCATGCTGTTACCAATGGGAGGTATGCCAGCCTCCAGCAGTGCTCCCTTCCATTCCCTCAGAGCACTCATTCAAGGCAAACCTTGGCAAGGTACCCAAAGCCTGCAAAATCTTCCCCTTGTTTTCTCAGAATGGCTGCCAAGAAAATCTCACAGCAAGTTCTAAAATTTGCCAAATCTTTTTCTTACTCTTTCCCTTTTGACTGGTTGGGTGGGGTGAGAGAGAGAAAGAAATCAATTCTGCTATAGTAAACATGGTAGCTTATTATTTGAAAGCCTTTTTTTTTAACAATTTGAGGAGCTGCTTTGCTATGCTCCAATTTAAAATTATTTGGTGGGGTTTGAATAAAATACCTGACCATTAAGAAAGAACAAATAATTTGTTTATTAATGAGGGACTCTGAATGTGAAGGGGAATTTCCAATTATGAGAATTGGAGTCTCAGAACAGAAATAACAAAAAATACTTATTTTGGTAAATGTTTTGGAGAATATTCCACATAATGCCACAAGATATATCTAGAACCTGAGATCATTTATTATCATCTGCACAAGAAGCAAGAAACTTGACAAATGGGGAGGGGGTTTTTACTAACATTTACAAGTCCATAAGTATTTATTAATTAAGGGGCTACTGTGGATCAGACACTGTAGTATGGTATGGTAAGATATAAAGAAAGATAAAACCAGCCCCAGCCTCAAGGAACTCACAATTTATTGAGAAGATGACATACAAACAATCATGTACATATAAACTATAGACAGGATAACTTGAAGATAATTACAAAGAAGAGGAACTGGCATTAAGGGATAGTAGAAAAAACTTAATACAAAAAGTGGCATTTAAGGTGGAACATGTTGAAAATCAATCAAACCAAGAGACAGAAGTGAAGAGAGAAATTTTCAGACATAGGTAACAATCAGTGAAAATGTACAAAGCTGGAACATAGAGGGTTTTGTGAGACACAGCAAAGATAATGAAGAATAAAATACCAAGAAGATAAGTATCATCAATGGTATCAAAGGCTATGTAGATGTTTAAAAAAAGATGAAGCTCAAGAAAAATCCAATGGATATGGTAGGTAGGAGATCACCAGTAACTTTAAAAAGAGCAGTTTCAATTGAATGAAGATATCTGAAACCAGATTGTAGAAGATTTAGAAAATAATGCAAGGAACAAAAGTGGAGGAACTTAATGTAAATGCCCTGCTCGTGGAGTTTATATATGAAAATCAAAATAAAAATGATTGTCATCTCATAAGCAGAAAAGAGACTAACACCACTGGGAAAAACTTTCTTTATTCTGAAGTAATCCCTGGATTGATGGTCCAAAGAGAAGGATCACCAGGTAATCATATTTTATACTATTCCCTGTACAATCCCCCCATTTAATTAAATTAAGAAAAAAAAAACAAAATAGAAAAAGAAAACATTGCCATGTACCCAGCAGAGCATCAGGGATGATTCAATATATGCAACAATAAATTTCCACTGCAAGAAAGCATATATAATAATAGAAGACTATATTCATGACAGCCCATCTTTTCTTTGCTTCCTTGTAGGTTATTCTTTTGTTTTCTGTAGTCCACACTTTACTTTATTCTTTTTTCCCCTTTTACCCTTTCCACCTCCCCTAAGCAGGCTACAGTTAAGCATGGGTATATTTATAAGTTGATAGTTTTGTAATACAACTTTGCTTTTAATGGCACAATAAAAGTATATTTTTCTTTGAGGTTTGGTTGTCATTTTTGTATCAATTTTTTTCAATTAAAGGGAAGTATTTTTAAAATAACTTGTGGTATTTCTAAACAAAGATCTGATTATATCACTCCTTGATTCAATTCACTTTAAGTGCTCCAAGATTACTTCTAATATAAAATACAGTCATCTCTGCCTAGCACGTAAAATCCTAAATCATATATAACATATAAGTCTTTTTTTATTCATGCCTTTTGCTGCTATATACCCTTGATTTCTTTTTTCTTCTGTGAGTTCTTTCATTTAAACATTTTTAGTCTAAATTTGACAATCATCAATAAACATGGACATTTAAATACACATATGACAGAATAAGAGATTGCATGACAATAAGAACCTCTATCACATACAGTGATTAAGAGTTAAAATAGTATGATTATTATATTACCTTCTATTCCATGTCCCCTTCATAGTTTTCTGATCATTTTTTTGTAATTTTTAAATGTTTCATTTATGATCTTTTTTTTCCCTTACATCAGAATCATTACTCACCAACTTTTGTCACAATTCTCTCCTCTAATAAAGGGTCGGTGAAGGGAATTATTCTGAGAATAGAACTTAGATGCCCCATGCCTTTGAGCAGCTAGGTGTTTCTGTAGTTAGAAGACTGGACCTAGAGGCTGAAAGGTCTGAATTCAAATGTGATCTCAGACATTAGCTGTCACAATCTGTTAATCTGTTTTTCCTCACAATAAATTATTGATAATTAACTAGCACCTAACTTGCAAGGTAATTGTGAGGATCAAAAATAGTTATATTTTTAAGTGCTTAGCAGAGTGCCTAGAATATAATAGGCATTTAATAAATATTTTTTTTCCTTGTCTCCTTCTCAGTCTGTTAACAAGAACACTTTTTGATTATTCAGGAAATTTTCACTTATACAGCAATATAAATCCTCCTGCACTCAGCATCATCCCCTTCAGCTAATTATTCACCTGATGAGAGACATAGCCAACAACTAGCTGTTTGATCTTCCACAAGAAACAGCACCTATTGTCATCATTAACCTAAAATCAAAAACAGTGATCAATCAGTCAACAATTCAATTCAATAAACAAGAACTTATTAAACACATATCAGCTACTAAGCCCAGGGATACAAAGAAAGGGGGAAAATCTATATGCAAAAACCTCTTGGAATATTGCTCTATTAGGATGATGAATATTGACATAATTTTGTTGTTTTTTTTCAATCTTATGTCACCCTTCATGATCCCATTTGGGGTTTTCTTGGTAGAGATACTGGAGTGTTTTTTCATTTTCTTCTCCAGCTCATTTTACAGATGAGGAAACTGAGGCAAACAGGATTAAGTGACTTGTTCAGTCTAACAGTAAATATCTAAGACTAGATTGGAAGTAAGGTCCTCCTGACTCCAAGAGGGCTCTATCCATTGTGCTACTAGCTGCCCTTCTTTCTTGTCTGCTTCCTGACTGCCTCAAAATCTCCAAGAATATCGAGATACCTGTGTCAGCCCTGCTCTTGTTGGGGCCCAGCATTCTGTTCCCGAAGGGCAGATCTTCATCTTCCTCATCTCTATCTACTTCACCATGAGAGTATTTATGATGAGAGTAATTTTGTGTGAGAAGTCTTTTGTAGAAAAAATACAAATCTTTCCCAGACTCCCCCCTAAAAAGAAAACATAATATACTTCCTTCTGTCCATTGTACCCAACTAAATTAATGGATAGTAGTAATGCAGTGTGTGTGTGTGTGTGTGTGTGTGTGTGTGTGTGTGTTCTTTGTTAAGTATTTGTTAACTATTCATTTACTTTTAAGAATCATATCGCAGAGCTGAGAACAAGCATCTGGCTTGTCAAAAAAAAAAAAAAAAAAAAAAAAAAAGACCTAAAAAAAAAAAAAAAGACCTAATGGATATACTTTAAATGTGATATGTTTTGTAATTATGAAATCCATCAGGAGGCTCCCAAGATGATCCATGACTTCTGATAACTTAGTACCCTAGCCTAAAGGGGTTGGGGAAGCTCTTAGCTCACGAGACAACATCTTTCTGCCTTACTAAGCTTGGACCTGACAAGTCTCCAACAAATCTTTTCCATTTAGGCCTGTTGGTACCTGAATTGGGGAATTAATTTCAGCCCCAATTCCTTAGGGAACTGGAAATGCAGAGGAAGTAGGGTAGGCAGATAGAAATAAAGAATGAGGGATGGTGTCTCATCCTGTATCTGACATTGGGTTTGGCTTGGATGCACAACTGGTTTCCAGGACTTCGGTTCTAGCCGTTAATTCTAAGAACTAGACAATCCACAAATTCCAAATGAAACATTAGATATTATGAAGTCCATTTTATTCTCATCCATGAGGGGACCACTTTATTATCCTTGGAAGGGGGCAGTAGAATTGAGGAAGAGTTATTGGAGAACCTACTGCCTCTGTAAACTTGTTCCTCAATCCATCAACATCAGGAGCTTATGATTTTTGTCATTTGAGCAATCTTTCAATACTTTTGAATACTATTCAATACTTTTAAATGAGCTCTCAGAGGACCCAATAAAATTCTACCATGTTGGAAAAGCTGCTTCTAATACAAACCTTAAGGTAAACTATGTGTGTGATGTCTAAACTCCCAACAACAATAAGCATTGAGAGGCTTGTGACTAGAAGGTGTCTGGAAACCAAGTGATTATTTTGTTGTTTTGTTGTTGTTTGGCCAAAATGTCTAATGAATATTATCTTCTAGAATGTAGAGGGCCTGGGAACAGTCTTAATGAATGAAGTATCCATACCAATGGCATCTTTCATATTTTGAAGTAAATCATTTATATATCATGAAAACAAATAAACCTTACTTATGTATCTCCTGCCTGGGGAAAACAAAAGAAGCCCGGTGAATTAGTTCAGTCTCTAAGGTCCAGAATCTACAGACTGCTGAGATGGTTTCTAGGAAACACTGAAAGTACAGCTTCCATCCATGTAGCTTCCTGGGGATAAGGCAGGTAGGGGAATGAAATTTTCCTTCCCTATCACATATGGAAGCCACTCAATTCTTTTACTTAAGAAAAGGGATACAAGACTTTTTTACCTTAAATCAAGCTTTAAGGAAAAGAATACCTAGTTTGGAAACTTAATAGATTCTCTTTCTCTTGTCATTTTATGAGACTATGTGTGAGAAAAATAGAAATCTTTATAATTCATCTTGACTATTCCCCCAGAATGCTATTAGGTAGCTACATATCATACTGAAAAATGAGAGGCAATTAAGGGAATAGAGACACGTCTCAAAAAAGGCACCTTTTTATTACAGGCAGTATCTTTCTTTCCCTTCCTGCATCTAGCCTACATCTCTGCTTTGTTTTGTTTTGCCTCTGATTAACTCTATAATCTCAGGCTTTTCCTCCAAGACTATCACATTTTGAAGGAACTATTATTCCTCATATTAAGGTAAGGTTCTACCAAGCTTGTCCTGATCATGTATTCATTGTTTAAGCCAAGATTATATCCAAGACTCTGAAAGAGTTCCCACTCACCCTTCTGCTCTTAACTTGATCCATACTGTCAGAATTCCCTTATTTAATAACATATTTGGGCCTTGTGATCAGATGATTCTTTATCTATATATTGAAAGCTCTCTCTCTTTCTAACTGTAAATATCTTGATAGTCATGGCCCTGATTAAAAGAAGTATAAACAAATGAGTGTAGAAATGAATGGATAAAAAGATATATGGATAGATAGATAGATAGATGGATAGATAGATGGATGACTGGAACAGATTTAAGTATAAAACATAAAAAAGCAAAAAATACAGTAGCCTAGTATCTGATAAACCCAAAGACCCCAGTTCCTGGGGTAATAAAACCATTATTTAACAAAATCTGTTGGGAAACCTAAAAAGCAGTCTGGCAGAAAGTAAATGTAGATCAACATCTCACATTGCACACCAAAATGAGGTCCAGTTGCACTTAGACAAAAAGGGTAACATCATCAACAAATTAGAGGAAAAGGAAGATTTATCAATATGGGAAGAATGACAAAATAAGGAATGCATGATTATAGAAAATAAATTTAGCTAAAAATAAAATTATATTAAATACATTTTTCACAGACTAACAGATATAGATAATAATAGAAAGGAAACCAATAATTAGGGGAACATCTTTGCAGTAAACTTCTCATATATTTTGTCACAAGTAAACATTTCCAAAGCTGCATGAGTAAAAGACTTAAATTTATGAGAAAAAAAGCCACTCCCCAAATGATAAATGGTCAAAAGATATTAACGGGCAATTTTCAAAAGAAAAAAAATTATCCACAAATCATTTTTTAAAATTTTCTAAATAACTAATAATCAGACTAATTCAAATTAAAATAACTCTAATATTTTACCAAAAATGCACCAGATTGGGAAATTTTTAAAAAAGGAAAACTACAAATTGTGGAGGAGTTGAAGTAAAACAGGAATATTAATGTACTCCTGATGCAGCCATGAAATGGTCCAGCCATTTCAATAAGCAATTTGAAATTATATTTCCCAAATTACTAGACTTTGTTCATCAAAGTAACTTAATTTATGAAGCTGTATATACCCTTTGACCCAGTCATCCCACTATTGGGCTCAAACTCTAAAGAAACCAGGATAAGGGTTCAATATACAAAAATATTGATAGCAATTCTTTTTGCACACAAAAGAACTTAAAAACAAAGAAGATGGAAATCAATTGGGAAAGAGCTGAATAAATTATGATATATGAATTTATTGAATTATTGTCATTTTTTCAGAACTGAAGAAACAATGGTGTCTGAAAAAATCTGAAAAAAAAAAGGGAAGTAAGTAGAAGCAGAACAAAGACTTAAGAAGACTGATCAGTTCAGTGGCGAGTCACATTTCCAAGCTATGAACATTGTACCCAATATCCCAATAGAAAGGTGGAATTTTCAAGCTGCAGAATGAAACATACATTTTTAGACATGACTACCATGTGAATTTGTTTTGCTTATTGTGCATATTTGTTATAAATATTTTGTCTTCCTTTATTCTCTCATAAAAGAGAAGGAAATATGAGGTGAGAAAAGAAAAACTGATAATTTGAAAAAATAAATTTTTAAAAATTAAGTATGTATTAATTTTTCTTAAAGAATACCTGAATCCTTTCAAAATTCAACTAGAATATCATCTTCTGCAGGGGACCTTTTCTACGCCCACTTTTGCTGGAGCCTTCCTCACTATGGTTAATTTTCAACTACTCTATATGTATCCAGCTATGTATATTTTACCTCCTCATGCTCAGCATTATACTTGGCACATAGTAAATGCTTTAGTGGATAAAGATTCATTTTTCTTAGTTCAAATATGGCCTTAGGCACTTACTGAACTGTTAGGTGATCTTGGAAAAGTCACTTAACTCTATTTATCTCAGATTCCTCATCTGTAAAATGAGCTGGAGAAGGAAACGGCAAAACACTCTATTATCTTAGGAAAAAAAACTCAAAATGGAGTCACAAAGAGTTGGATATAATTTAAAATGATTGAACAACAATAACAACAATAAAATGCTAAATAAATGATTGCTTGTTATTATTCAAAAATATCCAATATTATTGATTGTTGATTATTAATAAAGGAAAAGAAAAGGTTAACAGCATCTTCTAGTTAAGGCAGATAAATTTTGTGAACTCCATCAGCAAAAGCATATTATTTCTATCTGGCCTCAGCATTATACTAAAAAGAAGATAAACATAATCCTAGTTGGGATGTAGAAAGGGATAAGATGTAATTAACAGTGCATCAAGGGATTCAGAATGGAGGACAGTGGGAAGTTGAACTGATTGATTAAAGATTTGAGATTATGAAGAGATAAAATAAAATTAAGAAGAGATTATGAAGAGATTGAAAATCACTGATCAGCAGTGATGGCATAAGAAAATAGGGAGAGATGAAATTAGTAGAGAATGAGTTTAGGCAGTGTAAGTCCTCAAGAGAATCAGGGGAATGAATAGTTATATTCAGACACAGAAGTTTTAAAGTTGAGCTGTATAAGAGGAATATATGTGAGGGATAACAAAGTCAAGAGTACAAGTGCTCATGTGTGTGTGATAGGTGGAAAATAGGAACATAACATTGGGATTGGAGAGGCTGATCAACTGGAAACTAAGTAGCAACAGCATATAAGAGGTAAGTTAGTATGTATGGGAAAATGTAGAAACACATCCATCTATTTGTTGAACACCTTGAGAAAGAAAGGAGAATGAATATGGGGGTTGAGATTTTATATATACAAACCAAAGTAAGCTGGATGTGGCTAAACAAAGATGGATAGTTTAAATATTAACATCTGGGATGTCAGTGAAGTTGAAAGAACAAGAATGGGTAGATTCAATTCAGGTGATCCTTAAATATGCTACTTTGAGCAAAAATCCTTAGAAGAATAGAGGAACCTTCATAGTAAATAAAAGCATCAGAAATATGGTACTGAGGTACAAATACTGAAGATGAAGCTTAAATATTTTAACTATTAACTATAAGATGGGACTCCTTGGGAAAGACCCTGATGTTGGGAAAGATTGAAGGCAAAAGGAGAAGAGAATAGCAGAGGACGCATCATATGGATACTATCAGGAAGCCACAATCATGAGCTTGGACAGACTTTGGGAGAATAGAAGGGCTTGCCATGCTATGGCTCAGAGTCACAAAAAGTTAGACATGACAGAAAAATAACAACAATGTGTATAATATACACAAATGTAAATCCACTTGGGCACATGTATATGTACATTATATTATCTTTGTCTATGTATACACATGCACATCACCTACATATACCTATATCTTTCCCTATATACCTTTCCATAGTGTCTATATGCACATATACATACAAATATATACCCACAGATAAATGTAAATTTATATGAATGTATATGTGGAAATATATATATATATATGTTTATTTGTGTATATATATATATATGTATATGTATATATATGTTTATTTGTATATATATGTATATGTAAATGTGTATATATATATATATATATATATATATTTGAATAAATAATTCTAAAGGGATACACCAGATGCAAATTTTAATTGATTTTAAATGGTAAACAGGAGAATTTGTATTGTTTTCCCATAGAGGGACAAGAAAGCCACATTGCCTCTCCAATCAAAGGTTCCATGAAGTAAGCTTTTTTATGAACAGAATTCCACTTCAAAACTGCTTTCTTTATATACTATGTCTCAGGACCCAGTTTTCTGTGAAGTTTCAAGTCTTAAGAGTGTTGCACTTTAAGGAATGGGCAAAATGTGGATCCTAAGCAAAACTAATCATCTACAACCTTGTTTTTTACCTGAAGTAGAATCTAGAGAGCAGATGTAGCTCATTACAACTCAGTGTGACCAGAACTGACTTTGGAGTGAAAAATCCCTCTTGAAGGTTGATAGTTTTTTTACTGTTCTTTTTACCAATTAATTTTTATACTCTAAACAATATGTCCATCTTCCCTTTACCTCACAGGTTTCATAAAGCTTAAGAATGTCAGTTGTCTGTTTAATATGGTCTATTGACGGTTCACATGAAAACTGTCACAGGGGAATGGGAACATGTTTTCCATTATCTTGCTGTTGTCCGTGGTGATGGATGAAAACTCAAACCATCTTGAGCCCTATACACTAAGGTAATCATGCAGGACTGATGATGACAAAAAGTTGTTTTGACTTGTAATGGTATGGCATGAAATTCATAAGAAGATTATCATATAATCAAGATCACATTGGTCATTTCACAAAAGAAGGATTTCTCTCCAAAGATACACATCAAACCATGCTCTAAACTAGTTCTTGAGTCCAATGTCTGTTTGAGAAGAGAATGCTTGCATTTGGGCCAACTTGACTTGAAAAACGCCTCGAACATCTCTCCTTAATAAGATAACTGGCTCAGAAGAGATAGAGAGCACACAATGACATAATCATTTCAGACTTGGAAAGGACATCAGCAGTCATTTTGTTCAACCTATACCCAAAAGAAAGAAAAAAAATCTCTTACTTGGGCACATATGCATTCCTAATCATACTGTATGCAATGGGGCTAGTTCAGACTAAACAGAATTTGTGGAATATAAAGGTATTGTCTTTCCACGTGGCATGCCAATTTCTTCTTCAGCAGCAACCATTTTTTTCTGGCTATTCCATCATAAGATTGTCCATGACAAGACAATAAACAGGCCCCAAATTGTTCACATACTGCTAGCTCTGTGAAATTTCTACTAGGCTATATTTTTAAAGAACTTATCTGTATCATGAAAGGAAAGGAAAAAAACAAAAAACACTCCAGCATTATTCTGTTTGTCCACATAATTGCTAGCAATATAGTTACTTTTCTCATTACTATGACCACAAATTGTATGTCTATGTGGAAAATAAAATGAGTATATTTGGGAGAGTCCTAGACTAAATAATCCCTATGATTTCTCCCGATTCTGAGAACACAGGTTTTGTTTCACTCAACAGTAAACTCTCCTCCCTCCGATGTAAGGGTATAATTGAGGATTGATAGAAAGGCAGTAAATTTATCCAACAACATATCCAATTAGCAATATAGATACAAATGTGCAAAAAAAAAGCAATTCCAAGAGAATATATTAATTTCATGAGCATAGAACAACTTCACCAATGTACATCACAACTCCTTTCTAATTTCTAGTCCTACAGGGTTGTTTGAAGTTATCATAGAGTAAATAAGCTTTAGATGTAGGACTTGAATCCAGGTCTTCCCAACTCTAATCTAATATTTTATCTACAGCATGATGCAAATTCTGTTCATTGGTAAAAAGAAAATAACTGTATTTAATCTTTTTATGTCACTTCCCTGCTTTTTTTTTTTTAAATAAGGGAAGGGAAAAATCATTTATCCCTACTTTAAGTACACTATACTAAATATTTTGCAAATATCCTCACATAATCTCCTTGTAGATGGGAAGATTTCATTCACTGTATTTATATCTCTAGAATCTGTTATGATATCTGCCACCAATAACCACTTGTCATTGAATTGTTATTGGTCAGATAAATTAAATCCCTGCTTTTGTAATTAAAAATGAGTGTCCAAATATAGACTCATCTACTATATGTTCATTTAAAGTATTTGGGGGATAGCTCCAATAATAGATGAATAATTGGGAGGATAGATACTTTGTCCTTTCCCCACATTATTTTAATTCTTTTTACAATAAACATTTTAAAGATAATAAGTATTCAGTATAGCAACATCTATTTTCTATGCTTATTTTTTTATGGATTTGCAGTACATTTGCATGGTCATGGAGAATAGTTCTATCAATGGTTATGGCCTAGTTCCCATATACTTTACCAATTGAGTTCTTAAGGATATTTTGCATATATATAGTATAGAAAATGAAACATAGGGAGCTTCTGGTATATAATTATAACCACCAGGTCATGCCTTGGTAGATATTTAGTAGATGCTAAATCTTTACAATCTGTAGTCATTTTTACACTTTCTCTACCATTTCCTTGCATGATCTACATTGATCACTGAACTTTCTGTAAATTTTGGTTGAATTCTGGCCCTGAATTGCCATGATCAATTACTTGTATGCACTCAAACACAAACACACAATCTGAATTCTTCAGAGATTTACTCAACACTTCTCTGTTGACATACTGTTGGCTGAGTTCATATGGATGTCAACAGTGGAGATATTTTTTTACTCCATTCATAAATCTTGCTTTTTTCATAGGCTCCCTTCAGAAGCATATCACTTTTAGTTAAATTTGACAAATCCAAAAGTATATCACTATGTTAAACTGTGCTATTTTTGTGTATGATAGAAAAAAAAATAAATATTTGGTCAGAAATTACGTAAAAATATCAGACTACATCAGATTTTTTATTTGAATGTTTATAAACTGAAAAATTCTAATAAATGTAGATAAAATTAAATATATTTCCTTTCTTCTGCTAGGGGAAACCGAGGTATACATTCGTGTGTATATACATACAGAAGGTAAATAGTAGAAAATTATTTTTCTTCCTTTTCAGTTAATGCTCAATCTAAAATCATAGACTGAATTTGTAGTTTAAAATGAATGAAAAATCAGATTCTTGGGTTTCTTACTTCCAGATGCCTCTCATTATATCTTTTTTATTATTTTTAAGAATTAATTTATGAGTTAGTGATTAGCATGACTTTATAACATTTGGGTGGTAGAAATGATAGGAAGGTTAACCTTTTACTATTACTTATTTAAAGAATTGTGCTATTCCCAAAAGTACTTAGTAAGTTTTTACCTGTTTGTCATGTGTTATAAGAATCCATTCATGTTATCCTCTCTTTTTTAGCATGGAAATGTTAGACTTTATTTATCTGTCTTAATATAATAGGCCCTATGTTGCAATATTGTCATAAAGGATAGGACATTCACACCAATGGTACCAAGGAACTATAGCATGTTCAGTGGCCACATGGCAGTAAAACTTGGCAAATAGTCTAAACCAAATTGAAAATAACTAACAGACCTCAAAAACCATCAGTGAGGAAGGAGGATGTCTACTCTAACCATGTAAAGACTTCCCACTCCCAGTCCACCTCTGTGAAATGGGTGAATGAGAATAAGCAGGTATTGTGAAACACTTAGAGCTTGATCAAACGCCAAGATCAATCATTACTTCCTAAATCATCACTAGTTTTCTTGACTTTTGCCTTGACATTAAACTTTGATGACTCTGGAAGACAGAACAATTTTGCACAACTCACTGTCACCTAAATCCAATTCATGAGCAAGTCAAGACATCATCTCTACAAAAAAAGAAGCTTAAAAAACAACAGGATACTAATCATACCTATTACTAGAATCTGAAGTTTTAAAAATTTGAAAGATTGGTATTGCATAGGTGATAGTTGATTTAAATGTTTTTCTCATTCTACTTAGAAGTCAGGATACCAATAAATCTCCTGCCATATTTAGTCACAATTTTTCTTTCATAGTTTTTAACTTTTGAAGAAGGCTAAGTAATTTGTTAACACCTTCATTCATTAGCACACTCAAAGTCTTCTATCTTTCCTTGATATTAACTAATAGTTTTTTAACTTCAAATGACATTTTGATGTGATTTTTAAAAGATTTCAATGGATATGAGTTGCTTGATTTGTTTTAGTATGGTCAAATAGATTGATGTCCTCCATATGAGTCTAGAAGTTGATAAAATGTTTTGGTTAACTCTTTCATTTATTGAGAAATCATACTCACCTCTCTTTTAATACCATGAAAATATCAGTCTACACTCATCTATTATTCAATGTGAATATGATATGCTGCTTTTTAATAATAGATTGTTATTTTTAAGAGTCTTTACTGAAATGAGCAAAGTAAAGTACACTCCAGATGAAAATACTGCTATATTTTAAAGGGATATTTTTTCCTTTTTAAAAATTTTTTATTAATTTTTATAATTATAACATTTTCTTTGACAGTACATATTCATAGGTAATTTTTTTACAACATTATCCGTTGTACTCCCTTCTGTTCCAAATTTTTCCCCTCCTTCCCTCCACCCCCTCCCCTAGATGGCAGGCATTCCCATACATATTAAATATTTTATAGTATATCCTAGGTACAATATATATGTGCAGAACCGAATTTTGTCGTTGTTGTTGTTACAAAGGAAGGATTGTATTCGGAAGGTAAAAATAATCTGGGAAGAAAAACAAAACAAAACAGTGCTCACAATTTATACTCATTTCCCAGTGTTCCTTTTCTGGATGTAACTGATTCTGTCCATCATTGATCAATTGGAATTGGATTAGCTCTTCTCTTTGTCGAGGATATCCACTTCCATCAGAATACATCCTCATACAGTATCATTGTTGAAGTGTATAGTGATCTTCTGGTTCTGCTCGTTTCACTCAGCATCAGTTGATGTAAGTCTCTCCAAGCCTCTCTGTATTCCTCCTGTTGGTCATTTCTTACAGAACAATAATATTCCATAACATTCATATACCATAATTTACCCAACCATTCTCCAACTGATGGACACCCATTCATCTTCCAGTTTCTAACCACTATGAAAAGGGCTGCCACAAACATTTTGGCACATACAGGTCCCTTTAAAGGGATATTTTTAAAGGGAGACTTGTTATCAAATTAGAAAAAAAATTGATGTAATTGAATGGCATTAAGAGGTTCAAGGTAACGTCACAGGAGAACTAGGTGTCATAATGGCTCAGTCGGCAGTACAGAATATTTTTAAAATGCAGGCAAAAGAAAAGAAAAAGGCAAAGTTGCAACATTCCCTATGGTTAACAAACAACAATAAGGAGAAAAATATTGTAGTGATAGAATTGGAGCATCTGTTAGCTACATGGTTGGAAGATTGCAATAACAAATGTACTTACTTTATCAGACAAGCCATTCACAGAAAAACTACAAGTTTAAGAAATGGATGAATGAAAATGGGTGAATAAAGAAACTTTTACTACAAATGTTCATTGGTTTAATTGCTTTAAAATTGAGTTAAGTATTAACTTTTATTGCATAATTTTAAAAAATTTATTGGTGAGGTAACCGATGAGAATGAGGATAAAGAAATCTAATATCCTGATGTTTTGAAAAAATAATAGAAAAGATCAATGCACTTATCAACACATATTTAATGTAGATCAAGTAAGATTATTCTAGAAAATATGCCTTCAGAACTTACATGTCAAAGAAAGAAGCAAACTCAATCTAGATTTAAAGTAAAGAATTATTTAGCATTTTTAGTAAAAGGGGTAATGCAGAGATTTAAAATAAAAGCCAATGCATGTTAGTCTTAAACACCTCATGCTCTGAGAAGCAATATCCATCAATTGCTTATAGTTCTTGGTAAAATAAGAAAGCACACATCTTCAGATGATTTTAGCTCAACTACTGAAAAATATTGCAAGGACAATAATATCTTGTTTAAAGAATTATTAATTTTGGGTAATGCTCCAAATCATCCAACTATATATTCTTGGTTCATTGTATAAAAATATACACATGGAAATTTGCCAAGATGTGCTTAAAGCTATCTGTCTGTTCCTACCAATACAGAATGAGAAAAATAATTCAGTCAACAATGCTAAAATATTTTAAAAGATAATAATGACATTTTCAGCATTTCAACCCAAACTTACCTTTAGACTATGATATTCAACATTTTTTTATTTTTAAAACGTGGCTATTCCTATTCTATTACTTTATAATAAACTTTAATCAGAAATATATTTTTCTAATTCTTTATTATTCTGTTGTGTTAATATACAGGTAAAAACTTATTTTTAAGATTTTTCATTACATATTTCCATTGTGCTGAAACCAATTACCATATTTTATAGTTGTCTGCCCACAAGGTACTGCTTAGTCATTTACAGCTTCAAATATATCCTTTCCATTCAGATTTTATTTTAGGATGCTAATAAAAGTTTTAACATATTTAATCACAATCTTCTCTTTGTTATGATCTTACTTGATATTTCTTGTCTGGGAGAAATCAAAGGACTTTGTATTATCTTCATCCATTGATTCCATGTATCCTCTTATTCTGACATCAGCTATTCTATTTTCCAGTTTTCCTTGGTGACGATTAAGAATTTAAGACTAATATTATGGAGTATTATTGTTCTGTTATGATCTTACTTGATATTTCTTGTCTGGGAGAAATCAAAGGACTTGGTATTATCTTCATCCATTGATTCCATGTGTCCTCTTATTCTGACATCAGCTATTCTATTTTCCAGTTTTCCTTGGTGACGATTAAGAACTTAAGACTAATATTATGGAGTATTATTGTTCTGTAAGAAATGACCAGCAGGATGATTTCAGAAAGGCCTCAAGAGACTTACATGAACTGATGCTGAGTGAAATGAGCAGGACCAGGAAATCATCGATGATCAATTCTGATGGATATGGCCATTTTCAATAATGAGATGAACCAGATCAGTTCCAACAGAGCAATAATGAACTGAACCAGCTACACCAGCAAAAGAACTCTGGGAGAGGATTAGGAACCACTACATAGAATTTCCAATCCCTCTAATTTTGTCCACCTGCATTTTGGAATTCCTTCACAGGCTAAATGTACACTATTTCAAAGTCCGATTCTTTTTGTACAGCAAAACAACTCTTTGGACATGTATACATATATTTTATTTAATTTATACTCTAACATATTTAACATGTATTGGTCGACCTGCCATCTGGGGGCATGGGAAGAAGGGGAAAAATTGGAACAAAGGGTTTGGCAATTGTCAATGTTGTAAAATTACCCGTGCATATATCTGGTAAATAAAAACTATTAAAAAAAAAGAATTTAAGACAATGATTTAAAAGACTTTTTGATATTGTATAGAAAAGTTCCATGAGATAAAGAAATTGTATTTCCTATGTCCCACCATTCACCTCCTCAGTGGAACCATGCAACTTAATGTCACACTAGTTCAGCACATGACAAATGAGATGTTTTACTAAACTTCCTCTTTATTTTGGAAACCACAGAAAATTCTATTCAGAAAATATAACAATGGTTTAAAATATATGAAGAACAATAATAGACTTAAAATATCTTTCCAAAAAAATTCCACATATGCAAAGACGGTGGAAACTTTGTGAGTTTTAAAAATCTAAATATTTAAAATGTAAAAATTTTAAACCTATTAGGTACCAAGAAAGATAGGACCTAGTGGCTAGAATTATACTTTAGAATTTATCTTTCGTAGATTCACAGATGACAATTTTTCAAACTTATATCTCAGAGAGATCTTAAAGGAGGGAAAGGGATCTGCATGTGCAGAAGTATTTGTAGCAGCCCTTTTTTTAGTGGCAAGGAACTGGAAACTGAGTGGATATCCATTAAGTGGGGAATGACTGAATCAGTTATGGTATATGAATGTTATGGAATATTATTGTTCTGTAAGAAACAACCAGCAAGATTTCAGAGAGGCCTGGAGAGACTTGCATAAATTGATGCTGAGTGAAATGAGCAGAACCAGATCATTATATGGCAACAACAAAATTATATATATATATATATATATATATATGTATATATGTATATATGTATATATATATATATATATACATATAATTATCAATTCTGATGGATGTGGCTCTCTTCAACATTGTGATGATTCAGACCAGTTCTAATTGTTTAGTGATAAAGACCCACAGAGAGGATTGTGGGAACTGTGTATGGGTCACAACATAGCATTTTGATACTTTTTGTTGTTGTTTGCTTGCATTTTATTTTGTTTCTTTTTTCTGATTTGATTTGATTTTTCTTATGTAGCAAGATAATTGTATAAATATATTTGTGTATATTGGGTTTAATATATATTTCTACCATGTTTAACATGTATTGGACTACTTGCCATCTAGTGGAAGGGGTGGGAGAAGGGAGGGGAAAATTGGAACACAAGGTTTTGCAAGGGCTAATGTTGAAGAATTGTCCACACATTTGTTTTGAAAAAATAAAAGGCTTTAATAAAGAAAAAAAAGAATGCAACCACAAATTATACTAGAGTCAGACTATTATCACAAAACAAAGTGCTAACCACAATTTCTAGGACATTATAATAAGTCATAAAAATTTACTAACAATTTTTAAAAAGATGTTGTCATACCAGATGCTCACAATCTGCAAGTTATATGAAAAGGTTTTCAAAATATGGACATCTAGCAAAAAAGATCAAAATCACATAGCAAAAGAATGAGATACTTATCACCCTTGTTGATATATATTTTATCTATCAGATACATGGTCAGTAGTATCATAACTATATAAGAATAATAATTGGATAGCAATTTTTCCTAGGATCATTCTGACCCAAATCTAAAGAATGTGAAAGAATGGAGTAGTTCTGCTAGCAATGATGATGATGATGATGATGATGATGATGATGATGATTACAATTCCCAGTTTTTCAAAGTGGTTCAGATAAAGATATTTCTGGGATGAATTGCAATGCTACTATTTCCTTATATTTTATATCCAAGGACTATAACACAGATGGATGAAATAACTGCTTTTTCTGGTTCAATAAAAGTATTAGGATATAAACTCATCTCCTGTAGGTTCACTGAAGCCATCATTGGTACAGTTCCAATAGTAGATGGGAAGACAAAGACAGGAAGACTAACCTCATCCTTTTCTCATGTTATTCTAAGCTCCTTTTTAAGTCTCTATATTTTGAGTATAGCTTGGCAATTATGAATAGCTGAGATGATGACACCTATTAAAAACATTATTCTTAAATTTATATGGATCAATAGAATGTCCAGGCTATTGTAAGTAACAGTTCAGTGGGGAGTGGGGCGTGGACAGTGGTCCACTTCCAGCAATTTGTTAACTCTGCTAGACTGAGTTCTTTGGGTTATTTTGAGGTCTGTATCTGTAGTCTGAGGATTTGTCATTTGGCATTTATTATTCATCTTACCATTACATTTATGTAGCACTTAAAAACTTGCAAAACCACTTTTGATATACTATCTTTTGACTCCCCCCCAAAAAATAACTCTAAGTGATAGAGGAATTTTAAAACATTTATCAATTTATAGTGAATACAAGTTAGTTTCATAATTTTATGTGTAGTAATTATAAATATAATTTGCTCTGAAAAGTGGCTCAGAGGGCATCTTAAAGGATAAATATGATAAAAAAAAATAGGTGAAATGGTCAGATAGAGAGATCAAGGAATTACAAACTTAGTGGTATCCCAGTAACAGGAGTATATTGAAATCAGCTCTAATGGGCTAGCAGGGAAATGCTGGAAATCTACAAATACTATAAATTAGGTCTTAGTTAATTGTTTTGTTAATTGTTGATTTTCTCTTGTATTAAACTTAATTTACCTTTTTGTAGATATTATTAATCTCTAATTGCAGATAAGAGTCAGAAAAAAATTAATAATGATCCTAATCATACGGATATTGTAAAATGTGGAGCAGTGGTTAGAATTTAGAATCAAGAATTGGGAAGAACTGAGTTCATATTTGGCTTCGGTCACCTGTGAGGTCCCAGGTAAGTCATTTAACCACTGCCTACCTTAGTTTTCTCATCTGTAAAATGGGAATAATAATAACACCTACTTCCTAGGGCTCTTATGAGTCTCAAATGTGATATTTAGAAATTGCTTTAGAAACTTGAAAATATTAAATAAATGCTAGCTATTATTATTATCCTGACCAAATACAGTTTCAGCCCTCTATGTATTACTGCCTAAACCAATATTGCCATGTTCTCTAATTTTTTTCTTTAATTCTGAGATATTCATACACTAGAAGTACTTTGCAACTGTGACTTCCCCCTTCTAATTCAATGGTTCCTTTTGAAACCTGAATTTAAGCAGGGTGCCCTGACCAATAGTCTTGTTCTTTTTAGAGGATGTTCCCAGATTTTGTCTACCATGCCCTTATACCTCCCTAGATTTTAGCTTATTTTTATGGACTGTCTTCTTCCATTGGAACACAAGTTCTTCCTTCTTTTAGCTTATTTTTATGGACTGTGTTCCTCCATTAGAATACAAGTTCTTCCTTCTTTTAGCTTATTTTTATGGACTGTGTTCCTCCATTAGAATACAAGTTCTTCCTTCTTTTAGCTTATTTTTATGGACTGTGTTCCTCCATTAGAATACAAGTTCTTCCTTCTTTTAGCTTATTTTTATGGACTGTGTTCTTCCATTAGAACACAAGTTCGTTGAGGGCAGGGACTGTCTTTCTTTAGGCATATATTTATATTCCCAACACTTAATACAGAGCTGACATATAGTAAGTGCTTAATAAATGCTTGCTGACTGACTACAACTAAGTTTCATAGAACAATCAGAATATTATAAGACAGAAAAAGACTTGAAACCTGTGGACAGAAAGCACCAGTGACTCAACCCCTGAGCTGTAACTCAGAAAACCCATTAAAATCTGCTTGATAATGATGTCATATTGGTTACTAATGGAAAGGTCTATCCTGTCTGGTTTACCAACACCATTTCTAAAAGTACATAAAAACTTCTTAACAGCCTGTTCTAGCTAAATATTAATGTATTCTAACTGTCATTTCCTTTGTGAGATCATAAGAGATTGTATCAGGGCTGTAATGCACTATGATACTATATAGAAACATTATAATACTGTAACTCCAACTTACATCATCTCCTGTGTCCTCTTCAAAGGATATAAAGCAATTTCAGGTTACCAACTGAGAACCAGAGAGTTTTGCTGTTTCAAAAACACTTGGAGCCATTCAGTGTAAAAGTTTACAAAAGTCAGCTCTTAAAACCAGTCTACAGGGTATAGATCTGTAATCAACATCTTAACATAACTTTCCTATTTTTCATTTCAGAGATCAAAGTATCCAATTTAAAAAATTAAGAGAACCATGGAAATGAGTTACTGATCCTCAGGCAAGAGGAATGAATTAAGCTAAACTGCAAACTTAATGAGAATTATGCAAAGGCTTTTTGGAAAATGTAAAATATCCAACTTCTCATTTCTCTGACCTTTGATTGGTCTTCCCTAGAAGCAGAAACAGTCTTGACTTGTCAGGGATATTGTAAATGGAGATCGACTAAAGAATGGTGGAGGTCCTTTCCAAATCTAAAATTATATCTTTCTAAGTTTCTATGGATTTATTATCATTTGTTAATTTCTTTTTTTCTTTTTTTACTTAATGAGAGAGGACTACTGCAGAAAGATAGGAGATAATATAGATGAAATCAATTAACATTTTCCAAACTTAACATATTCTTTAATGCCTCTCTATCTATACATATATATATATATATAATATGTTCTTTTTTTTTTTTTTTTTTTTTTTTTTTTTTTTTTTTTTTTTTTTTTTTTTTGCCGAGGCAATTGGGGTTAAGTGACTTGCTCAGGGTAACACAGCTAGGAAGTGTTAAGAGTCTGAGATCAGATTTGAGCTCAAGTCCTCCTGATTTCAGACCTGGTGCTCTATCCACTACACCACCTAGCTGCCCTATTTATTTTGTGAAGTACAACTAATATGTATGCTTCAGCTTTTTTCAGTCACAGTAAAAAAAAAATACTGTTTAATTTTTTTGCGTTTACTTTACACTCTCTACTATAGGAATTATTGGGCTTATATTGAGATTAAATGAACAAGCTCTCTAGAACTTTATAAAGCTGATTCTATTTCACAGTAAACAAATTTTGTTTACTTCCATTTCACAAGCACAGAACTCAATGAAGAATACTTTAGAAGAACACTGTTTCCAGTGGATATTCAAGTATTAAATCAGTTTAATAGTTCTTGTTGGCATGGTCAAAGAACATCACAGGACAAGAATCAAAATGGTGAAAGATTTCATTTGTTCAGTGTTTTAGGGATCTGAGGGATCTGAGCTTTTCTTTAAGTGAATACTTCCAGGATAACAATGCAAAAATAACATTTCTCAGCAACTGGGTAAAATGGACTTTGACAGTTGTTATTTCTAAAAAATATAATGTTTTTTGGATAAATTGCTAAATGACCCTTAGAAAATAGTGTATTCTCCTTCCTGATGTCCATAGGACTGACACTAGATGGTCAAAATGGAAATTCCCCTAGCATTTCTCTCATGGACCCTCAATGTTGCACAATTATCTAAATCAACTGTGATAGACCGTCATTGGGACTTTCTTTGGGAATCTATCTTTGGAGGAAAAAAATGACAGCAAAACAAACAAAAAAACTAAGTTAGAAATGAACAATTTTGGCCTCACTATATGTTAAGAGAAAGGAAGGTAGAAGATGATCTGGAATCCCTAAATAGGAAGGTATTAAAGAGACCAAGCCTTGCCCAATGCTACTTCTACTCCACATGTCTGAGACACTTAGGACTGCCACTGATAGGGAAGGCAAAAAAAAAAAAGATAGAATGAGCCAGACAAAATCTTCCAGGAAATCTAGAAACAGGAAGCACAATCAGCTGAAGCTACAGAAACACAATCAGCTGAAGCTACAGAAAATAGGGAGACAATGGCAGGAAAAGCAGGCCCCATAGAATGAGGAGCAGAGCAATCACATTCCATTCCCACTGGGCCCTGAAGAATGTCTAGGTACATAATGGTTACTGAAGGCTCCAGAGAGGGCAATTCACAAAAGTGACTCCTTTCTATCTCTCCCTTTACCTAAACATTTATCTATTACCTAAACATTATCTATTTATATAAAGTCTATTTTGCATTTGAATTCTAGTTTTAAAACCTGGTATTAATGCAAAGCTGTATCTACCCAACATGTGCAATTAATTTGTACATCTCAACTTTTTTCACTTATACTAAAGGTTCTGTCCCCTTTATGTTCCTATTTATCTATCATTTTCCTAGTTCTGCGATATTTAAATTTTAAATGTATTTCCTTATTATCTATCTATCTATCTATATCTAGAGATTTAGATAAATATAGATATATTTTCTTCTTTTTTTCATACCTCTTTCCTCATTCAAGGAGGGATATGGCTAGTTTAAAATTTTCTGTTACTTTTCCCCTCAAATTTCATATTTTTGTTAATTTTTCTCTTACAATCTTTCTTCCAAGAAATTTTTCTTTGTGTTATTTCTTTCATTACTTTTATTCCTTCCATTTAATTTGGATTTTAATTGACTGTTCCATGCTTTTACCCTTATTTATTTCTTCTCTATTAATTCTCTCTGTTTTTATCATGATGTTAAAACTTCAGAAACAGCCTGCTTGAGTTCCCTCTTCTGATCAATGTCTATCTCATTGTCTCTATTAGTCTTACCCCATTTCTCCTTCATTTTGTTGTTCTTCTATGTCTTACTCTGAAAATACTCTCAAGAAAGGAGAAATGTTAGATCACAGCAATGTTGCTTGGTTGAACTAAGACCCAAATTTCGCTCTCCAAGTCCTATCTTCTATACCCACATTCTCTCTTCATAAGGACTATTCTTTCTCAGAATCTTTGTTCCTGCCACTATTCTGCATACAATTATTAAAACTTCAAATATTACTCTTCCTATACCAGTATACTATTTGTAGCAGTCCCACATTCTATCAGAAAAAAAATTAACTTTTTAATTAAGGCTGCTGTTCCCTAGTCTTTATTTATTTCTCATTTTTGCCAACTCTTCCAGTTTCCTGAAGTCTCATTTCTGTACAATCACCTATAGGGATAACCATTCTTTGACTGTTTTCCATTGGACTTTGTAGGGGAACATCGTCTATTTCTCTTTGCCCACATCCCATATTGCTAATTATGTATATATTTTTTAAATTCTACATTGAAAGCTCACATTTTTGACCTCTATTTTTCCATATTTCATTTTAAATTCATTTTTTTCTTTTTTTGAAGCATTCTTGCTCAGTCACACAGCTAGCAGGTATCTGAAGTCAAATTTAAATTCAATTCTTCCCAAATCCAGGATTAGACTTCTATCATCTGGCTACCAATGCTTTATTCATTTAATTAGTCCCATCCCCTAATATCATCACCCCACTTTCTCAAACTCCTTTTACCCTGTTATTTCTATATTTGGAATAGAGTTACTGTGCAGCTTTTCAGAACAGATCAAAATGGGGGATACCTTTTAGTAGAAATGCCAGATCAAATATTCCTTTCAAGCAATAAAATATAGTGGGTAAAAACTGACTCAAACTTTCCTTCCTGGTAATAGGATAAGTCAGTCAACAAGCATATAAATGCTTATTGTGCTAAGTATTAGAAGTTAGGCAAGAGTGGAGGTTTCAAAGCATAGTAAAACAGGTCATAAAATTAAAATAAAAAGAAGGGTGAAGTCATTAGTGAAAGAGGTTAATTAGATAAATAGCTCAGATTTAACCAAGCGTTTCAATTAAGGGAACATGTAATGTCACAAAGTGGACAAGATTCAGAGGTGAGACCAGTGACATTACAGGGAAGGTAAGTGGCTGTAGTGATGGAAGCAGGGATATCACAGAATAAATGAGATCTGAGTTTACTAGATGACGCTTAGGATTTTGGCAAAAATATATAGCTCCTGAATCCTCACCCATGTGCTTAAACTAAGAATTGAGGGTGATCTCCCCTGCAAGGGGAAAATATCATCATATAAAAAACTCTGTAATGGTTGCTTGCCTGAAGCTACACACTTGCGTATGTCTAGTCTACCCTCAAATTCTTCACTGACCTCTTTTTAAAAAGTATTAATAAACATTTGGTACTTTCTTACTACTAGGATACTAACTCTCAAAGGAGTTCTTTGGTAAGATGGAAAGACTTTGGGCCATCACAGCAAATGACTGCCTGCTGCTTAAACAACTAGTCTCACTAAGTACAGTGAGGTTCAACTCCAGAAAGTTGACCACAGGAAGATAAATTATTTGGAAATTGCAAGCAATGAAACAAATAGAAATTTGAAATCATCATGTAAAGACCCCTTTCTTTCACAGAAATAGCAGTAGAGTGATGACAAAGGACATAAAGAATAGTAAGGATCCTTTTAGATTGTGCAGAAATCATCTTTTAGAAACATAGCTTTGTTTCTAGGTCTAGAAACACAGCTTTGAGATGAAGAAATACAATGGAAATATATAAATTCAAAACAAGAGATTTGTGTAATGACCAATGAAATGATATGTCATTGGAAGAACTAAATTATAGTGGTATTGGTGTCAATGCTTTCTTGATAAATGAAACCAGAAGCCAAAAGAAAATTGCTATTAAGTAATAAAAGCTAGCATTTATAGAGCTCTATAAAACAAATCACTTAACATATGTATTTGATCTTAACAATCTATGAGGTCATTTCACAAATAAGGAAACTGAGGCTAAAAGATTTTATGATTTGCTCATGGTCAAACATCTGTTGCATATCTTAGGCAATATATAAACATGGCTATCTTTATAAGTTTAGACAACAGTTTCAATGGAGTGTTGAGAAAACAGATTGAGAAAATTTGTAAGGTAGCTCCAAAGTGAAGTAGAACTTGTGAATATAGAAAATGTTCCCCTTAGCCATTTATTTGAGGGAGAGAGAAAAGTAATAAAGATGGGATATTAGATCCTAATAAAAGTTATTTGGGGAAGAATTGGGTATATTTATAAACAGTAAGGAATGAATCAGGAAAAAGGAATAAATTGTATATTTGAGAGAGAGGGAAAATGACAGTAGAGGAAATCTGCAGGAGAAGACAAGAGAAGATGAAAAAAAGGTACAAGTCAAGGGATTAACCTTGGTAATGATATATATATATATATATATATATATATATATATATATATATATATATATATATACATAGATATATATAGATATAGATATATATAGATATAGATATATATAGATATAGATATATATAGATATAGATATATATATATACATAGATATATATATACATAGATATATATAGATATAGATATATATAGATATAGATATATATAGATATAGATATATATAGATATAGATATATATAGATATAGATATATATATAATGTTTGTTTGTTTATTTATTTATTTACCAATGACTAGATTAAAGGAAGAAAGATGCCAATGACTTTTGAGTAAAGGAAAGGGAGAAAAGAGAAGCTAATATGAATGGCATTTATTTTAGTAAGATGGAATGAGTGTCTCAGTTTAGAAAAGGAGAAGTGTGGGAAATTCAAGGAGAGAAACTTTGAAACGTCCTCTTTAAAGGAGGATAGAGAATCAGTGGTATGGAGGAGTAAAAGATATGCTTTGATTCAACAACAAAAAAAAAAAAAGTCAAAAGTAGATAACATAAATGTGTAGTAGACTCAGTCAGCCTATGTACCATACAACAGAAAAATGCCTAACAAGTTCTCTCTGAAGAAAATAAGAGTTGAATTCATTGAATGCACAAGAAGAATGTCTTTGTTGTTTTATTACCTCATGTCTCAGTGTTCATGAACTACCTGAACAAAAAGACTACTCTGAAGAGAATTGCAGTTTTTGCATATTTGTTGTCAAATAAAAAGAATGGCTAAAATTTATATGGAACTTTAAGGTTTACAAATTATTTTATGAATATTCCCAAAGGAGATGCTATTATTGTACCTATTATTTTGTACCATATTATATCCAGATGAAGAAGCTGAGGCAAAATAAAGGACTTGCCAGAGTGAAATAGGTAGCATATATATAAAGCAAGATTTGAACACATCTTCCTAACTTTAGGTCCAGCACTCTATCCACAGGATCTTTTAATGAGCTATGTATCCAGGTATTACAATTATTATTATCTACATATTAGAGATGGACAACTAAGTGGCAAGTGACTCAGCCATTATTATCAACCATTATCAAGCATAATCAGCAAATAAATATCAGTGACAGGTTCTGAATGCAGGTCATCCTGATTCATGGCCCATTCTCCTATGCCATCTGGGACAAGGCATATGTATATTCATTATAAGCAAGGAACATTGAATCCAAGTGTCTGTTATTGAACTTCAGAGAAGTCTTTACATTTTTTTTCATTTCATTTATTTATTTAAATTTTTACAAAAATTTTATGCATTTTCCAGCATTGACAATTGCAAAGCCTTTTGTTTCAACTTTTCCTCTCCTTCTCCCCACCCCCTCCCCCAGATGGCAGGTTGACCAATACATGTTGAATATGTGAAAGTATAAGTTAAATACAATATATGTATACATGTCCAAAGAGTTGTTTTGCTGTACAAAAAGAATCGGACTTCGAAATAGTGTACATCAAAGATGCAGGCAGACAAAAATAGAGGCATTGGGAATTCTATGTAGTGGTTCATAGTCATCTCCCAGAGTTCTTTCGCTGGGTGTAGCTGGTTCAGTTCATTACTGCTCTCTTGGAATTGATTTGGTTCATCTCATTGTTGAAGAAGGCCTCGTCCATCAGAATTGATCATGTAGTATTGCTGTTGAAATCTTTACATTTAACACATGTAATTAAGTGGCACAGTGAATAGAGGAATGGTTCTGGGGTCAAGAGGACCTGTGTTCAAATCCAGCCTCAGATGCTTCCTAGATGTGTGACCCTGGCCAATATATTTCACACTCTTTGCCTCAGTTGCTCATCTGCAAAATGGGTTGAAGAAAAAAAAATAGCCACTCATTCCAGTATCTTTGCCAACTGGGGGCACAAAGAGTTGGATATAATTCAATGATCACAAAATAATTCATGCAACTTGATCTGCCTCCAAATAAGTCCCTATGTATCATAAAAAAAAAGTTTTCTGATATTTAGAGTATGTTGCTTTAGAGCAGTGGTCCTCAAACTTTTTAAATAGGGGGCCAGTTCACTGTCCCTCAGACTGTGGGAGGGCTGGACTATACTCTGTCTCCACAACTTCAGCCCATTTGCTATAACCTGGCAGTCAGCATAAATGTCCTTAGCGGGACACATCTGGCCAGAGGGCTGTAGTTTGAGAACCCCTGCTTTAAAGGGTCAAATACATGTACACATGCACATACATGTACACACACCTTTAAATTATAGTTTGTGTTATTGCCTCTCCTGCTTATTTGATCCTGGGCTCTAGACATGCTTTGGTTAAGAAAGAGGTAGATAGAACTGAGAAAAGTCAACCAATCAATCAATGAATATTTATTAAGTACCCACTATGTGCCAAGCACTTTGCTAAGTGCTGGGTACTCAAAAAGAAGCAAAAACAATATCCTTCCTTAAGGAAAAGAGTGGGAAATGACCAGGAGATAAATGAATGATATGATGGGAATGATTTTGACAAGAAAAATTAACTACACTGATTTATTTAAATACAAACTTTAAAGAAAGTAGTTAGTTGGAGGGATAAAAATAAGGAAAATTAGGAATAGAGAAAAGGGTCAAAAGGCAACAGAGAAGGGAGCATATAAAGGGAGCATCAAGTATGCAGCCTGGAGGGAAATAATCGAAAAATTTGGAAATTAAGCCCAGGAGTACTGTTAAAGAGATGGAGATGTAGAGACATGAGCTGAAATGAAGACTGACACTGACTTGTAAAAAAAAATCACACACTTGTAATTTTTTACAGTTTAGAATATCTGTAAAACATGCCTCGTTGAATTAATTCCCAAGAAAAAGAATAATTTCTTTTCTTTAGAATCCTCAGGTTTGCCTCAGACTTCCTGATTTATTCCATCCCCATAATGTCATGTAATAAAAGATGAAAAAAGGTCTTTAAAAGATGTTTGAAACAAATATAAGCAGCAAGAAGAGAATTTCCTTTTTCTTTTAAACAAATCTGAAAACAGGAGTGATTCCAGCTTGTAAAAGAATGGAGACTTCCTTCGCTTCTTCTCAGAAGGATTCCCAGACCTGCACCTGAAATCAGATCCAGCAGAAAGCAGTTCCTTGTCTTAGAAAACCCCAGAAATATGTTATACTGATGAGGTACAAAGGGGGAAATGTACAAGCATACCTGTGTGTTATGTTCACGTATATACTCACACAAACATGATAATATATCAAGATTTTTCCTGCTAAGAAGTCACTGAACCGAGAAGGAAAGTCAATTGATCAAAAAAAGCAAAATTTACAGAATTGTCTAAACATGGGAAATTGAGTCAATCAACCCCTGACTAAATACTAAAGGTCAATGTAGAAAAAATACTTGAAAGTGAAATATTAATTGATCAGATAGTGAATAGTATTTGAGATATCTGCAATGAAAAGCAATACAAATAATATAATTGACTGCAAATCTGTGGCAATTAATGGCTCACTAGAGTCTATGAAGTAAATACCAATAAAGACCAATGCTGTGTTTTGCAAACTTTAAAGTGCTATTCAATGTGAATTATTACTGAATAATAAGATATATTAATATAAATAATAAAAATTATTATTGAATAATATAAAAATAAGTAATATAGTAATATGAAATCATCATGTGGTAAAATAATTCCTGGCCCTGATGAAGGAGATCTCTGTCTAGTTCTTTTGCCTGTAAAATTAAGGGAATTAATAAATTGGACCTCACCCAAAGAATGGCAAACCGTTTGGTAGAGTGTTGGAACTGGGAGTTCAAATTCTGCCTCATACACTGATTAAGTATGTGACCCTGGGCAAGCCACTTGACCTTCATAAGCCTCAGTTTCCTTGTGTAAAAAATGGGGATAATAATAGAACTCACTTCACAGATTGTTGTGAGAATCAAATGAAATTGTATTTATAAAGTGTTTTCCAAATCTTAAAATAGTATGTAAATGCAAGTAATTATTATTATTAGCAATAGTATAACCGATTTTTAAATTACAAAAGATGAGGATAAATGAATTGTTATCAAATATGAGAGCAACAAGGAATATCAAAAAGAATCTATTCTAAATCCCTCATTTTGTAGATGGGAGACTTAAGTGATGATTCAGTCAGTGATGTACACAAAATCAACAAGATAGTTAATAGAAGGACCAGGATTGAAACAGAATGGTTAAAAAGATGGGGGATACAAAACATAGAAAAGAAAAGGTGTGGGAGGCTAATTCACATCAATAGAAACCCTAAAACATTAAGGACCATTATATGGAACAACAATTTAGTCTTTTTTCTTATGAAGTTCCAAAAACAAAATTAGCACCAATAGCTAGAAGAGCCAGGAAGCAGATTTTGGGTCATTATGATAGCTCTTATTAAGGAGCCCTAAGAAGTAATGTGTTCCCTAAAACTTGACATGTTCCATAAAATGCTAGAAATTTATTATTCTGGGCTGTTCTCATAAATATCAATTTATAATAAGAGCATTGCATTATATTTGTGTAACACTTTATGAAATGTTTCCATATAGAGTACCTCAACTGATCCCCATTTGTCTTCCTGATTCAGTATTTCAAGAATCTATTATTTGAAATCCTGAAAATATATTTGACTTTCTGCTTCAATATCTCAAGAATCTATTATTTGAAATCACACATATACATATACACAGATTGATTTTCAATGGATAGCTTGTCTGCCGAAACATATGAAATAAAACAAGTCAATAAATAGCCAACAATGGGAAAAAATAGAATATTTAAATAAATATACCCATCTTGAATTATAGTACAAAGGAGACATCAACACATGTTAAAAATGGATAACACATCTTTTACAAACTTTAATATAATAAAAATAATAATAAATAAAGGAAATATGAGTAAAATGTAAAAATCTAAATGGAATTTTATTATCTCCTGAATGATGAATTGCTCAAAAAAGAACAAATGATAAAAATGATTAGGAATTATGTTAAACATAATTAGGATAATGAAGTAAATCAAAACATATAAGATGCAGATAAAGCTATGTTTACAGGAAACTATCAGGGAAAATATTAATATAGAAAAATGAAATATCAATGAGCATTTGATCAAAATTACTAAAAATAAATAAATAAATTAGTAATTACAAAGCAAGTGAAAAGGAGATCTTGAACTTGAAGGGAAAATAGAGAAACTTAAAAAGCAAGACTGGAGAACTGATAGATAAAAGTTAGGGTTGTTTTTTTTAAGAGTCTAAAAAGATCAATAAACCATTAGCTAGTTTGGTCAAGGAAATGAGATAGAAAAATCGAATTACCAAAATTAAAAGTGACCAAGGTGAATTCATAGCACAGACTAAGAGAATAAAAATAATAATTTGAAGCAACCGTATCCCATTATGTTAAAAAAAAAAAAAAAAAAACTTTTAGTTTTGTACAATTATACATGTGGGTAAATGCATACATTTATATATAGTATACACATATATTTATTGCTGTCATTTCACACTCTTCATGCTCGCATTTGGGGTTTTCTTGGCAGAAATACTGGAGCAATTTCCTTCTCCAGCTCATTTTGCAAATAATGAAATTGAGGCAAACGGTAAAGTGACTTGCCTGGGGTCACACAACTAGTATCTAGATTCGAATTCAGATCTTCCTGTATCAGGTACAGAGATCTATCTACCTACTGTACCTAATTGCTCACACACACATATACACATACATACATACATTTACACATTTACATAACTAATATACACACAAATTCATATATAGACAGAGAGAGATATAAATATAGATATAGATATAGATGTAGATGTAGATATAGATATAAATATAGATATAGATGTAGATGTAGATATAGATATAAATATAGATATAGATGTAGATGTAGATATAGATATAAATATAGATATAGATGTAGATGTAGATATAGATATAGGTATAGATATTGATAGATGATGGAAGGATAGATAGATAGAGATAGATGTTCACACATACCCCTGTCTCTGACTTGTACAACTTTCTTGGATTGCCTAAATCTAAAAAAAAGATCCATTATGTATATATATATAATGTATATGTGTGCCTATATTTACAAAAACACACATATATTCCTCTTGTCCCTGAGTAGTACAACATTCTTGGTTGTCTGACTATGTCTACCACATGCCAACTCACTGGTATTTTGGGTTTGTCTGAGTCTCTGTAACCAAAGCAGAGCTAAACTATAAAATATCCTTGAATGAATTTTTATTGGGGGGAGGGGGAGTTTAATTAAATAGCATAATGTACATCAAAGAATGGAAATACAATGTTATTAAGCTTTGGCCCTCAAGATGTATTTTAAATTTAAATTAAAATTTAGCTTGCATGTGTCACTTTAATATGGCTAGACCCTCTCAAGCTGAATAAAGGTCTCCAAGGACTGCCCAACAGGCAGAAACATGAACAACAGCCAGAACCAAGTTGGCTCATTTATTAGCAATTAATAAGGAAACTGGCAAAAAAGGGCATGTGTCTGCAGAGTGAGTTGATATGAAGTATTTCCATCATTTAACACCATTCCTAGATACAGATCACTAGATCACAGGAGCCCGAAGTTTGGAAATTCTCTGCCTCTGCCAAGACTGCATTGGTCCAAAATTAGTAAAAATAGCTTTTTAATATTTCTCCTTCCCATAAATTCATATTTAGGCTTTAACTTTGGACCTATTTTTAAAATGCTCCAGAAAAGGAAAAATCCCCCTCCCCAACAGTCTGTGATGTTGTTGGATGTGCCAATTGAAACAGGCATGTAATAACATGGTGAAATTACATTATCTGACAACTTCTAAAAGCTTATTCAGGTGACTGTTTAAACCCTTGAAACCTTCAGGGAAATGAGCACGG
Organism: Sminthopsis crassicaudata; assembly: GCF_048593235.1. Classification (NCBI taxonomy): domain Eukaryota; kingdom Metazoa; phylum Chordata; class Mammalia; order Dasyuromorphia; family Dasyuridae; genus Sminthopsis; species Sminthopsis crassicaudata. The sequence goes on along the minus strand of NC_133622.1, from coordinate 168,399,317 downwards.
GATGACATTTCAGTCAGGTTGCCATAACATTTCATTGGTGAAATTCTGTAGCCGTCTGCTGGACACCAAAAAGGAAGGTGTCAGCAGTAAAACAAACATCAGTAAACCGTACATCTGTGGAGGGTGAGCCCAGGCTAAGAAAGCCACCCCAATACATTCGAACTAAGTCCTGCGAGACTTCACAAGGGACCTAGAGTATCCATGAAGGTAGTCAGAGGATCATAAAGGCACCACTGAGCCATCCAGAAATGACAAAATAGGGCAGCCGAGAGCACATGCTGTCTAACGTATGTCTTTCAGAGCCAAGTGCCAACATACACACTGAAAGGGAAATGACTAGAAACCTTCATTATTCTGTGGAACAAGCAGACAACAAGAATGTCTCAGTGTCAGGGCTTTCTGTCCAAAAGAAAATTAATATTCATCAACACACCCTAACTCAGTCATCAGTTTAGACACTGGAATGAAGCATGTCATTCAGGCTAGGAGAACCATAATCCAAATCAAACAAACTTAGAAAGAAAGCCTACTTACAGGAATTCTTGCTTTATAACCTAACAGAGCCATTCTTTCAACATCAGAAATACTCAGCTATTAAATTAGTTTTATTATAATTTTAAGAAGAATTTAATTCCTGGGTGAGTTTATTTATATCAGAAAAATGAAACATCAATATTTATTAGGAAACATATATATAGATATAGATATAGATACTGCTAAATAGTTTAAAATCCACGTGCCTATCATACAATTCATTATTATAAAAAAAGGAATTTACCAATACAAGAATCAGGGGAGAAAAAAAGAGTCTACTGATTTATTAGTAGAAAGGAAACATTGACCATAGAATGAACCATAGAGCCTACATGGTGAGATCTACTCATTTTATAGATAAGAACTCAGACTTACCCAAAATCTCAGAGTTTGTAATTAAAAGAGAGGAGATTTGCAAGGAGATCCTTTGACTTCAAAGCCAATATTCTTTCCATTATACTGTGGTGGACTCATGATCTCACTATTATACCCAATTTTCCTATGCTATTCTTGCCTACAAAATCCCATTGAGTTATCTTCTCCTTAGGTTCCAAAAGAAGAAGAAATCCACTAATATTCTATTGGAACCAAGAAGACATAGTAAATAGCATCCATCTTATATAATAATAATAGTAGCCTCCCTACACTACTCAACAAAATAAGCTCCAGAGAAGCTCAAAATCTATTAGAGGTAGACTAACAGTAATGGCCCCAAACCCTTAAATTTGAATATCAACTAGCCAATTCCTCAAGAGTCTTCTGCCTACTTCCCACTAACATAGATTAGCACCACAACTAATATGCAGACTTTTTGATTTGTCCCCTCCATTATTTGATCTTGTTTAACCCAGATAATAAAACTATAACAGCTATTGGGTTTTATTGGATTTGGATGTCCCATTCCATGAGACTTCAGCAAGTTTTGACCGGTATTGCTGTATTCCAAAAGACCTAATCTGTTTCCATCCTCACTGACTGCCCTTCTTTATTTTAAATACATGTTCAGAGCTTCATTGAAATGAACTTTGGGACCTTCCCAACCTTTCTAAACTTAAATCAAGATACCTAGGAATTAGGAAAATCTGGTTTGATCTGGCCTCCAACACTTCCTAGTTATGTGACCTTAAATAATTTACTTAAGTGTCCTGAGCTTCATTTTAAAATGAAATGAGGAAAGCATTTATTTATTTTAATAGTATTTTATTTTTTTCCAAATATATGTAAAAATAGTTTTCAACATTCATTTCTGCAAAACTTCATATTCCATAATTTTCACCCTTTCTCCCTTACCTCCTTCCTCCCCAAGACAGCAAACAATCTGATACAGGTTAAATATGTGCAATTGTTTTGAACACATTTTCATATTTGCCATATTGTACAAGGAAAATCAGATCGAAAGGGAAAAAAAACACAAGGAAAACAAACAAACCCCCCAAAAGGTAAAAGTATTATGCTTTGATCCACATTCAGTCTCCATCATTCTCTTTAGCTGTGAATGGCATTTTCCATCACAAGTCCATTAGAATTGCCATGCACCACATTATTGAAAAGAGCCAAATCCATCACAGTTGATCATCATATGATCTTCTTGTTACTGTGTTCAATGTTGTCTTGATTCTGTTCACTTCACTCAATATCAGTTCATGTAAGTCTTTTCGTGCTTATATGAAATCAGCCTACTTATTATTTCTTATACAACATTATGTTCATAGATTATAACTTATTCAGCCATTCCCCAGCTGATAAGCATCCACTCAATTTCCAGTTCCAGGAAATATCTATTTCAAAGAATTTCTATTAAAACCAAATCATATGATGAATGGGAAACAACTTTAATGTTCCTCAAATATCAGCTATTGCTATTATTATTATTATTATTATTATTATTATTATTATTATTATTATTACTGAGGCAATTGGGGTTAAGTGATTTGCCCAGAGTCATACAGCTAGGAAGTGTTAAGTATCTGACATCAGATTTGAACTCAGTTCCTTCTGACTTTAGGGCTAGTGCTCTATCCACTTATTGCTACTATTTATATCAATAGAGAACCAACAAAACTAACAAACACATGGGAAAAAAACTGTATATTTTCCCTAGCATCCCATACCTATAGTCCCATCACATCTACAAGAAGGGAAATAAATTTGTCTTCTCGTATCTCTTCTTTGAGGTCAAGTTTAGTCATTATAATTTCACAGGCATTTTTAATTCTTTTGTTCTCCTTGTTCTTTGCATTCAGATTTTCATAGTTGTATATATTGTTTTCCTGATTTTATTTATTTCACTTTGAATAAGTTCATATAAGTTCTCATTTTCTCTATATTTGTAATGTGAATTTTTGTTATTTGTTTTAGGATTTGTTTGGGGGTGTGGTTAGCCCAATGATATTCCATTTTACTCATGTGCTACAATTTGTTTAGAAAGTATTCTGTAAAGGAGATAAGTTTTATTGATTCATGTAATATTTTGTTTCCATCTTCCTCTCCCCCACAATTGTTAGACATTCATTCAGTGGAATTTGAAGTCTTTTGTATAAATATAGCTTAATTTCTGTACCAAGAATGACTTTGCTTATTAGTCTGAGTTTTTAAAAAATGTTTAGCAAATTCTAAGCTTTTAAAATTAAGTGCTAATATCTTCCTGTGAATAAAGTTTTATTATTTAATGGAAAAGAGAAAATATTCTGTAACTTGAAATAACAAATCAATAAAAAAATTGGTATCCAAAGAATAGGTCTTATTGCAAGGAGAGGCTTAGCACATTAAAAGAATTATGGTAACCCCAAAGGCAATACAGTTTATTCTGATTAATTCTTGACCCAATCTATTATCCATGCATAGGATCTGACATATATATATATATATATGCATACATTATACACATGTTTATATGTATGTACAGATATATGGATCTATGTCATAGGCTGGAGAATCAATAACTGGATTATTTGGTTGTTTGTTTTTTTATTTTTTTGTTCTTTTCACTATGGTCTTATGTAATTCAAAGGATAAAGTACCTTTTGTTTAGATCAGGAAGTTGTTTTTTGTTGTTCAGTTATTTCAATCATGTCCAATTCTTCATGACCCCACTGAGGTTTTCTTGACAAAGAAACTAGAATAGTTTGCCATTTCCTTCTGCAGCTCATTTTACAGATAAACTGAGGCAAATAGATTTAAGCTCCTTACCCTAAACCATGCAACTAGTAAGTGTTCAAGGCTGGATTGGAATCCAGGCCCAGCACCCTATCCACTGTGCCATCTCGGGTGCCCCTTGCCTGCCGTAAAGTAAACACTTAATAATGCCTTGCTGCCCAGCTTTGCCCTGCTTTAAGAAATAGTGAGAAGTAGACAGGATATTTGAATCTAGGTTTCTTGACACTAAACCCAAGGAAGCAAATTCTTTGGTAAAAACAAGTAAGGAATTTAATTTTTTTTAAGCGTTTAAAGTGAAATCATCATTTATTTCACATTCAACCTGACTTTCTGAAAAGATGCATAAGAAAGAAGATGGGGGAAGGGAAGAATTGAGAGATTTTTCCCTATCCTTCCAGAGAAAGCAAGGTTGTTTTAAAAACAAAATAACAGCATTCCAGACTTGACGGTGTCAGATAAGCCTTGTATAAGCCAATAGATAAAATAATTCCAGAATAAAAATATGGATCCTGTTAATAAAGCCACGGTGAAATTCAGCCAACTACTAGAGCATACTGTGGTTTGCCACTGCAGAAGAGAAGATTAAGATAATTCTGTATTTAGTTTACTTCTTTCTTGTTCTTTAACCTCTTAGGAAGATTTGAAAGTTGTTACCTTTGTAGTTGTTCACTCGTTTTAGTTGTGCCTGAGTTTTCATGACCCCATTTAAAGTTTTCTTGGAAAAGATACTGAAGTCGTCTGCCATATCTATCTCCAGTGTAGTCCCATTTTATAGAGGAAAAACTGGAGTAAATAGGGTTTAAGTGACTTGCCCAGGGTCACACAGCAAGTAACTGAATTCAGGCCTTCTTCACTCTGGGTCTGGTGCTCTGTCGACTGAACCACCTCACTATCCCTACCTACAATGTTACTCTTATCTACAAAGAATCAAGAAGTGCACATTAGCTGGAAAAGTTATTTTACTTGTTTCTTATTCACAAGTTTTTTTCCCTTAAAATTGAGGGATTTATGGAACTTTATAGAATTCCAACTATATAAATTTTGAATTCAAATTTTCATTTTGTAATAGTAACTTGTTTGCCAACCTCATAAGCCAATTGCTTCCTTACCCTTCAGAATTGTCTCTGAAAAATGGATTACTAACTCATTCTCTGAGGACATTGGTGCTTGCCATTATCACCAATTTAGGAGATTGGTTTATCAGAACCTACAACATCAAGTGAGCTCAGATTGGTGCCATAGTTTGAGAAAACTAAAAATGAAGGCACCCTTGCTTCCCTGATCTTTTTTTTTGCCATAGCACATAATTCAACTTTTTGTTCCTTTCCTATTTTGCCTTTGAGGGAAAAAAAATATAAAGGGAAGAAAAAGGCATAGAACCTAGAAAACAATTTTAATAGTTTTGTTTGCTCATAAGGGTTTTTCAGTAAAACCTAGTTGACAGCAATTATTGCCTAGATAATGAAGTTGTTTTAATTTCCATATAGCTATAAAATGGAGAAATTCTATCTCCAGGAGCTATACACTATACATTTTTTTTAAAAATCAATACAAATTAAAAATTAAATTAAAGGTCTAAAGAGATTAGAATGTTGAAGAATAAATTTAACCTGTTTTCCATTTTTTTTCGGTCTTTGGAGTACTAGAAAGAATTTAGAGTCTAAGAACCTGGTTTTCATTTCTGGTTCTAATATTTATAGGCTTTGTTATCTTAGGTAAGTGGTTGACCTCACTGAGAATCAGTAAAAGATACTTCAGAAGACTAGACTGGACTAGGTGATTTCCTCAACTCTTTTCATATACAGAGATCTATGACCTTCTAAAAAGATATAGGGGATTTCCCGTTTTTCCTCACTCAAATCAATTATTTAGAAAAAAAATTAAAAGCACAAGATGACTTTCTTTCTTCCCTTTAGGAGTCCTATTTCCCCAAGATAAATTCCTACCATATTTTGGTGCTCAATAATAGTAACATCTAATATTGAATTTCTATATAATCTTATTTGAGCCTTGCCACAACCTCCTGAGGTAGACAGCACAGTTATCATTCTCCCCATTTTATAGATAAAGAAACCAGTTCAGGCTAATATATCTACCTTTAATCACACAGCTCATAAATGTTACATGTAGTATTTCAATTTTAAGTTCTCCAGACTCAAACCCCAATGCTCTATTTTCCTCTGTACCAGTCTGCTCTTTAGTCTAATAGCAAGTGGAATTTCAAGTTAGTCTTTCAGGCTTCTGAAAACTAAGCTGGGTATCTCCAATAATATCAATAATGCCATCATTTCAAGAGTGAGACCCAATGATGTCTATCTAGACATAACCCTGTGCTTAACAGAAATAGATGCCATCTTGTCCCCCTTTTCCTTTGGCATTACATGCCTTTTCTATGCTTCCATAAACAGACCTGATGACAAGTCAGATAAAGTAAATTTATGGCAGAAATTGGCAATGAGGCCATAAAAGCTCTCAGAACTTTGGAAAATCAACTTGGCAGATCATCCTTATTTCTTCCCTAAATATTTCCCCCTGCAAACTATGAGGCCTAACATGAGTTGAATTATATTTAAAAAGAATCTGAGCAAAGAAAACCCTTGTGGATTTGAAAGAAAAAAAGCATAACACTAATTAAAACTTACTCCAACCTGGGTTTTAAAACATTAAGAAATAGAGAATAGTAGAAGAGCAGGAAGGGAAATAAGCTGTCCATTTCAATGTATTTCAAAGCCAAACATTCCCAGTCTTATTTTTCTTTATTAGAGAGAGAGGTTTCTTTAGTCATTTTTCAGTTACATCTAATGATTTGTGACTTTTTTTGGCAAAGATACTGGAGGGGCTTGCCATTTCCTTCTTCAGCTCAATTTATAGATCAAGGGGACTGAGGGAAACAGAGTTAAGTGACTTGTCCAGGGTGACACAGCTAGTCAGTGTCTAAGGCTGGATTGAACTCATGAGTCTTTCTGACTCTAGGCTCTAGAAATGGCACTTCTATCCCCTGTGCCACTTGGCTTCCCTATTGAGAAAGGTAAGAAGAGACAAAGATGTTTTAAAATCAAAGAAGAAAAGGAAGGCAGAAAAAAGAAGGAATAGAGGAAAGTTTGATCACAATAATGAAGAATGTTCCAAGTTCTATTATACTGTCAAGAGAAAAAAAGGCAAGCATGGAAGCAAAGATTCTGTCAACAAGAAAACAAAAATTTTTTAATGTTTTAACTCAATGGCAATAGTAACTTTTTCTTTTTTTCTTTTTAAAGCTTTTAATTTTCAAAACATATACATGGATAATTTGACATTGACCCTTGCATAGCCTTGTATTTTAAATTTTCTCCTTCTTCCCCCCACCCCTTCCTCTAGATAGCAAGCAATTCAATAAATGTTAAACATATTAAATTATCTGTTAAATCCAATAGGTATAAATATATTTTTACAATTCTCTTACTGACCCCCCCAAAAAAATCAGATAAAAAAAGAAAGTAAATGAGTAAGAAAACAAAATACAAGCCAACAACAACAAAAGTGATAATGATATGTTGTGAACAACACTCAGTTCCCACAGTACTCTCCCTGGGTGCAGATGGCTCTCTTCATCACAAGATCATTGGAACTGGATTCAATCATCTCATGGTTGGAAAGAGCCATGTTCATCAGAAATGATCATTGTATATAGTCTTGTCGTTGAAATGTACAATGATCTCCTGGTTCTGCTTATTTAACTCAGCATCAGTTCCTGTAAGTCTCTCCAGGCCTCTCTAAAATCATCCTCTGGATCATTTCTTATAAAACAATAATATTCCATAACATTCATATACCATAACATATTCAGTCATTCTCCAACTGATGGGCATCCACTCAGTTTCCAGTTTCTTGCCACTACAAAAAGGGGTGCCACAAACATTTTTGCACATGTGGTTCCCTTTCCTTCCTTTAAGATCTCTTTGGGATATAAGCCCAATAGAAACACTTCTGGTCAAAGGGTATGTATAGTTTGATAACTTTTTAAACATAGTTCCAAATTGCTCTCCAGAATGGTTGGATCAGTTCACAATTCCACCAACAGCATTCCCGTTTTCCCACAACCCCTCCAATATTCGTCATTATATTTTCCTATCATTTTAGCCAATCTGAGAGGTGCTGTGGTATCTCAGAGTTGTCTTAATTTGTATTTATCTGATCAATAATGATTTAGAGTACTTTTTCATAGGACTGGAAATGGTTTCAATTTCTTCATCTGAAAATTGTCTGTTCATATCCTTTGGCCATTTATCAATTGGAAAATGGCTTGAATTCATATACATTTGAGTCAATTCTCTATGTATTTTTAAAAATGAGGCCTTTAGCAGAACCTTAAATGTAAAAATAATTTCGCAATTTATTGCTTCCCTTCTGATTTTGTCTGCATTAGTTTTCTTTGTATAAAAACTTTTTAACTTCATGTAATCAAAATTATCTCTTAGTGTTCAATTATGAGCTCCAGTTCTTCTTTGGACACAAATTCCTTCCTTTTCCACACATGTGTGAGGTAAACTATCCTATGATCTTCTAATTTGCTTATAATGACTCTTTATGTCTAAACATGAACCCATTTTAACCTTATCTTGCCTAATTTCTTCTATACTAGTTTCCAATTGTCACAGCAGTTTTTGTCAAACAGTGAGTTCGTATCCCAAAAGCTGGAGTCTTTGGGTATGTCAAGCACTAGATGGCTATAGTTATTAATTATTTTGTTCTGTGAACCTAATCTATTCCACTGATTGACAACTCTATTTCTTAAACAGTACCAAATGCTTTTGGTGGCCACTGCTTTATAATATAGCTTTAGGTCTGGCACAGCTAAGCCACCTTCATTAGCATTTTTTTTCATTAATTCATTTGAAATTCTTGAACTTTTGTTCTTCCAGATGAGTTTTGTTATTATTTTTTCTAGATCTTTAAAATAATTTCTTGGGACTTTGATTGGTATGGCACTAAATAAGTAGATTAGTTTAGGTAGTATTGTCATTTTTATTATATTAGCTCAGCCTACCCATAAGCACTTGATATATTTCCAACTGATTAAATCTGACTTTATTTGGGTGGAAAGTGTTTTGTAGTTGCGTTCATATAGTTCCTGGCTTTGGCAATAGTAACCTTGAAGAGAGAAAAAAATTTGTATATCTAGTCTCAATTTTAAAAAGGAAAAATAAAATTCTTATAACTTTCTAAATTGCTTTTAAATTATTATATATAATAAATACTTACAAATTTGCTAACTTTTAAAATAATAAAATAATTATTTTCATTTATTTTCCATAGTTTTTGAAAGCTTATGAAATATTTTAAATATAAGTCAGTGCTACGTGTTATTATCTACCCATTTTACACATGATGAAAAGATAGTAATTATTATATAGCTAGCAAATGTTTTGAGATTTGAATTCAGGTCTTCCTGATTCTGTGGTGAGTGTTGTAACTATATGGCATACTAGCCAACTCCATTGCCTATGGGATTTTAAGACCTAAGGCTTATCTTTTATCATTAGATGAATAGATGACAGAACTAGAATCCTCAAAACCCAGCCTTGGAGGACTTCAACCCATTTTGTACCTGAGGAGTGAAGAACAAGGTCAGTATGGGGCCTACATTTTCATTTTCCTTTCAGAATACTAATATCAGGTAGGATGATAATGGCAATACCCATCAACTCTGTAGCCTTTAAAGTTTGCAAACTGATTTCCTCATGGAAAACTGAACATTGTGTTTGAATTGTCTCTTCCACTATAAGTCTCATTGCTTATCTACAAAATAAAATTTAGGATATTTAAACTCTGCACATGATGCCAATTGAATATTATTGTGGGTGAGAAAAGATGAGGAGCTACTGAATCCTGATCTAGAATTCTACATTTTCATCTACAAAATTCATGAAATCCATTCCTATGGACATGCATACCATGTAAATTATAACTTTCATTCTATTTTGAACAAACTGAGGCCACAGTGAGGTAATGATTGCCATCATAGTGAATGCATTTTAATAAATCTACCAGAACTTAGGCAACTAAATGCATATTGGTCTCTTCAAAGTGGTTCTCTTGAGAGGCCAGAAATTTAAACCAGTAGGCCTTTGAATGTTTTTGAAATAACCTTTAGTATTGAGACAGCTAGATGGTGTAATATATAGAGTGCCAGAATTGAATGAGGGAGATATGAGTTTAAATCTGGTCTCAGGTTTACTGTAAGTCACTTAATCCTATTTGCCTCAGTTCCCTCATCTGTAAACTGAACTGGAGGAGGAGATGACCAACCACCCCAATATCTTTGCCAAGAAAACCCCAATAGAGTCACAAAGTATTGGACATGGCACTAACAACACTAATCATGATAATGGTTAAAATATATATGTTTTGTATATATTGTTCCTTACAACAACCTTCTGAGGTGAGTTCTAGTTTAACCTTTTTTATTAAAAAAATATTTTATAGAAATAAAATATTTTTACATTTGAAGAAATTCAAGCTGAAATTGGTAATTTGTCAGGTTCATATAGCTAGTAAATGTCAGAGGCCAGATTTGAACTCAAACTTCCTGACTCCAGGACTGATTCTCTATCTACTGTGATCATAGTAGTAGTAGTAGTAGTAGTAGTAGTAGTAGTAGTAGTAGTAGTAGTAGTAGTAGTAGTAGTAGTAGTAGTAGTTGTAGTAGTAGTAGTATTTATTGGAAATTTAATATATATTCTTTTTCACTTTATTCATTCAGTTACCACAATTACCCTTCCAAAATTTTCAACCATCCTCTTGGCTATAACACTTGGTTTATGTTTAATTTATAAAATCAGGACTACTCACTGAGAAGTAGATGGTGGTACAGTGGATAGAGTACTGAAGACCTAAATTCAAATGTAGCTTTAGGCACTTAGTAGCTGTGTGTTCTTGGATCTCTGATTATCTCAGCTTTCACAAATGTAAAATAAGCCTAATAATAGCACTTAATTCATTTGTGAGGATCAAATTAAATAAAAATGCATAGCATAGTATCTGGAACATAGTAGGCACTATATAAATGCGTTCTTTTTCCTTCCCTGGAACCTATTTCTCCTTCTCATCTCACATCACTCAGATGTCTCCTTCACCTCTCTCTTATAAGTAAAGTGATACTTCTCCTTACCTTAATAAACTCTTCCATATGCACAAATGATCTCATCCTATCCCATCCATTCTTCTCCAATAGATGTTTCTTCTGTCACTTCCCACTATAATTTGTCTTCAAACTCTCCACACCTCCTGGTTGCTGCTCAGTTGCCCACCAACACACCCATGTCTCCCCCATTCTGAAAAAAAAAATAAACTCATTTGTTACCATTCATACCCACTAGATATCATCCTATATCTCTCCTCCTTTTTGTGGCTATGTCAGACCACCTTTCCTCTTACTCTCTTTTAGGGTCATAATGGGAAATGGAAGAAATGAAGAAGTATATACAAAATATGATTTTGATATCAAAATAGAGAGCTTCTGTAAATCCTTTTTTTCAAAAGGAATATAGCAGGTACTAGAAATAATCCCCATCACTCTAGAACTTGGATTTGTTTATATAATATGTTCTTCATCTTTAAATTTTGTGTTTTTTAATTCCAGGGATAACAATCCATTATGAGTATCATGAAAGAATGTTAATTTTTTAAGTTAAATTTGATTTTCAAGCAAAAATCAACCTTTTTTCCCTCCTACTTTCCTCCTTCATCTCCCCTCATTGAGAAAGGAAGATTACTTCTTTATTGGGATGGGGTAACATTTTCATCATTAGGCTTCTGGAATTTTGGTTGGTTCTTATGCTAGTTTGCATGATAATATTCTATCAAATTTTTATACTATAACTTGTTCATCCAATTCTGCAACTTATAGGCATCCTATTAGATTCTTATTCTTTGTCATCTCAAAAAGAACTGTAAATATTTTTGTATATCCTTAGAATGTTTTTCTTAAAACTATTCCCTCCCTTAATCTATCCTTCCCCTAATTCCTCCTCTTGCTTCCACCCACCCCTCCTGTTTCCTTATGAGTGAAATGTATTATTCTTTCTTCTGACCATTTCAAGTGTCAGTCACTCCCTCCATCTCCTCCTTATTTGCATAGATATTTACTTATGTGCTCTCATTATACAAACTTGTTTTTTTCTGTCCTTCATTTCTTCCTCCTAAACCCCAGGGTTCCTCTTCTTCTCTCTTTTTCTAGACACTAACACAGTGTCTGGAATATAGTGAACACTATATAAATTCATTTTTTCCTTCCCTGAAACATACTTCTTCTCATCTCACATCACTCACATGCCATGAGCTGCTGCCTCCTTCACCCCTCTCTCACATGTAAAATTATCCCTCTTCTTGCCAAGACAAACTCTTCTATATTTTCTAGATCTATTATTTCAGAGAATGTTATTGATCCAATAATAACTCAGGTCCTGAGAATATCTCTGTTTGTGAGTGTTCACAAAATCACAAAATGATAGCTGAGCTATTTTCTCCAGTGCTCCAAATATATACTAAGTCATATAGCAAAGAAAATAAAAACAGTGATCTTTCAGTACCTATTCTTAGAGGTTACAGCTTCCACCACATGCACAAGTCTCAGTTCCAAATCAGGATGGTGTGATAATCTAAAGGAGCCTCCAAATCAGCTTTCCTTCAATTAGTGAGTGAATCATAACTAATGAGATCAGATGACTCGTATCTTCACTGGAGGAGGTAGTCTCAAAGAGTTAGGGCATGCCTTTGCTCTGGTGCAATGATCTTGAAAGTCCTGGGAGCCCAAGGTATTAGCAATAGAAAAAGACCCACATGAAGTCATCAAGACCATCCCTTGGCAAAACTTCAGTACAATTGTATGATGTGTGCTTTCCGCTATATGGTCCAGCCCTGATCATAGACTTCAATGATTTAAAATATAAAAGGTACACCTGGGATTTGCACAATGTGAGTTTCAAAGTGTATCTGATTATTATGAAGTCCTGGAAAATATGAGAGCCATACTTTCCTTATCCCCTTTCACACAAGTCAAAATATTCTTTTTTAAGGTAAAAGGGTTGTCTTCTACATTTCCCAAGGCAAAATTTAAATTTTACGTTTATATAATCTTATTGTATTTTGTTTTGACCTTTTAATTTTTTCCTATGGACTTGTGATTTCCTTTGTGTGGGGAAACACCTAATGTGTACTCTTTCATCGATGCTGATGGACAATAAAGCCTTAGAAAGTCACCTAAGACATTTAGAGTTTATAACCTTATCCTACAACCAGTACGTGTCAGAGACAGTCAAAGTCTCTCTGAGTATGAGGCCAGCTCTCTAGCCACCATGATACACTGCATAAATAATACTAATTGCTTATTGATAATCCTACTGAATTTTAAATGGTCTCTGTTCACTTATCCTATAATGAACAACTCTCATACAATCCGATGATTATTGGAAAAGATTGAAAGAATAATACAAGCAATGATGGTGGTGTTATAAATGCTAACTCATTTCTATAATACACTAGAGTATATAAGTCAAATCAATCTTTTATTAGATATTTACAATGTTTTAGGCACTGGCTGGAGAGTCAGAGCCAGAAAGAGGAGAAAGGCTGGACAGCCTGGGTTCTTTCTCTAGTTGGAGGTTCTGGGAGAAACAGATATCTGAGAGATGGAACTGAAAGGAAAAAGGGATGTTTCATGGTAGTGGTGAAGTCTGGAGAGTCAGAAACTTAATTTAGAATACTTCATTGAAAACAACCCTTGGACACCAGTAGACCAAGCATTATTATCCCTACTTTATGAATACAGAAACAGTTTTTGAGAAGTTAAGTGATTTAGTTACGTGTTTATGATTTTATAACTAGAAACCATAAGCAGAAGAATAGGAACCTGGGATTCATGAAGCTAAAAATAGGACTTTCAGTATTTTGTAGATTGATTGGAAAGGGGAAAATAAAGGAGTCTTTGCTAGGAATGGCTGCAATGATTTTCTAGCTTTACTTAGATGCAAACTTATTCAGTTCTAGCCAAACTAGTTTACTTGTTTTTCTCCAAAGATGTTATTTCATATATCTTTCTGCTTTTGCACATGTTCAGAATGTTATCCTATCTCACAGCTGCCTTTTAGAACTTCTAATTTCTTTCAAGGTTCAGTTCAAATATTACTCCCATTTCCCCTTTCTTATTTCCCCTAGTTGAATGACAACTCAACAATGAGTTAAGTCATTTCAATCATTTCTGACTCTTTGTGACCCCACTTGGAATAGCAAAGATGTTGGAATAGTTGCCATTTCCCTCTACAGCTAATTTGATAGATAAGGAAACTGAGACAAACAGACTTAAGTGACTTGTCCAGAATCACCAGCTAGTAACCATCTAAGGTCATATTTGAACTCAGGTCCTCCTGACTCCAGGCTTAACACCCAATCAATCCACTATGTCACCTTGTTTCCCCTAGTTATTGGTGCTCAGGTTGTTTTGTATTTACTTTGTCTATCAATTAGAGAAGAACAGAAAAATTGGTATGTGAATGGGATGCAATGTAATCATAAGAAATATCAAATATTTGGGGCTCAAAGAAGTATGTGAAAGACTTGTATGAACTGATACTAAAACCCAATAGAATTCTGGTTTTTATTAACTTATCTGCAAATATGCTATTTTTTCAATAGGAGACCATAAGCTCTCTGTCTATTAGCCAGCAAGAATATTTTATCTTTGTATTTGTATTACCAGTATCTAGAACAGTGCCTGACAAACAGTAAGTGTTTGATATATGTTCCTTCCAATGGGATTGAATTGAACTACACAGTAAGCCCAGTGAACTTTGGGATGTAATTAACCTCTATTGTTAAAATTAAGGATTTATTACAAAATATAAATAAAATTATAAAAGGGCAGAGGCATTTTTCAAATTCAGATAGGTCCTCTGACTCTGTGCCCACTATTCATGCAGTAAGATGAGCATTTGAATTAACAGTATAAAATTCTGAGGGGGAAAAAAAGATGAAATCTGAAGTTCTCAAATTCTAGGGTCCAGAAGTTACTAATTCAGTGACTTTGGGAAAGTATGAAACTCCTTTGTGCCTTAGCTTCCTTAACAGTAAAATTAGGATAATAACATTTGCACAACCTACCTCATGAATGGTTTGAGGAAAGTGCTTTGAAAGTCAATTAGCTAGCATTAATTAAGCATACAAAAAAGCAAAATATAGCTTCTGTGTTCTAGAAAATCACATTGATGAGGAAGATATCAAGTATATGACTAAATACAAACCAGATACATACAAGGTAGTTGGAAGTTGACCTTGGAGGAGAAGAAATATGGCATGGGGTGGAAGAGATATCGAAAGGCTGTGCGTCAAAAATTGTCTGTAACTTGAGACTTATGTGATTGGATGGCTGAGTACATGGAAGGAATACTGAGAAGACTGGAAAGACAGAAAGAAACCAGGTTATAAAGATCTTTAAATGCCAGGCAGAAGACATTGTATTTGATCTTAGATGAAAGAGGGATTCTCCTTGAGCAGGGAAGTGACATAATCAGACCTTTGTGCTTTAGTAAAAATAAGAAAGTATCTGAGTGGAAGAGGAAGGACCTTGAGACAGAAAGATCAAGAAAAAAATCTCAAGAAAAGAGATGGTGAGTGCCTGAATTGGAAAAGTATCTGTCTGAATAGAAAGAGAAGGGGAGAGTAAGGAAGAGAGAGAGAGAGAGAGAGAGAGAGAGAGAGAGAGAGAGAGAGAGAGAGAGAGAGAGAGAGAGAGAGAGAGAGAGAGAGAGAGACTGTCACAGAAAGAAAAAACCAGAGAGACAGAGACAGAGAAAGAGACAGACAGACAGAAAGACAGAGAGACAGAGACAGAGAAAAAGACAGAGAAAGACACACAGAGAAAACTGTTTCTAAAGGTAAAAAGGACAAGACTCAGCAATGACAGTTGAGTGAGAATGAGAAATGATAATGATAAGATTGAGAGCCTATGTGACAAAAGAAGATGACAGAACAGAAATAGAGAAATCTAAAAGAGAGAAAGGTATATAAGGAAAAGTGATGAGTTCTCTATTGGTGACATTCAATTGGTGATGTCTATAAAACATACACTTAAAAATGTACAAGAAACAAATGATGATAAAGGAGAAAGGATAAGTCTAAATATAAAGAGATCTGGGAAACATGTGTACAGAGGTGATCCTTAAACCCTCTGAAGCTGACCAGGTCACCAAGTGATATTCTATAAAGGGAATGTATCTCTGGAACATAATTTTAAATGTTCTAAATGATAGCAAAATTGATATCAAAGACCAATACACATTTTTCTTGAAACCAGATGTTAAGTCAAATTGTCCAAACAACTTGGAAGTGAGAACAAATCCCTAAAGGACATTCATGTTTACTGTTCAAAATAATGGATGAAGGAGCAAAGGAGAAGAAGTTGATGGAAAGATAGGAAAAGAACTAGAAGAAAATAGTACCACGCAAATTATTTATTTTCAAAATAGAAAACAAAGGATATTCAAAAGAAGAAGATGATTAATATTGTCAGAGACTGCAGATAAATCAGGAAGGAGGACTGAGAAAAAAATCATTATTCTTGACAATTAAGTGAGGGTTGATAACTATGAAGATAGCAGCCTCAGTGAATCTTAAATAAAATAATTGACATGTCTTAACCAGGAATGACAGTGTTAATTTGAACACTGTTCTCAGAGCTTGAGCTAGAGAACAATAGTCCTAATGGTTTGGCACAGAGATAACTAAGAAATGGTGTTGTAGGTCCTGAGGTTGAGCAAGATGACCTTTGATACACTGATACTTTGATACCTGAACCCAGGGTCACGAGTAGGACCTTTAGTTCTGGTCAGGGGTGGAGCCTGGAGATCAAGTAATAGTGTGTGGGAATGACTGTTAAATTTGTTGATACAAATTCAGAAACAGGTTTGTTCTGTTTGTGGAACAAATCTGAGTGAGATAAAGGTAGAAGAAGAAGAAGGAGAAGAAGAAGAAGAAGAAGAAGAAGAAGAAGAAGAAGAAGAAGAAGAAGAAGAAGAAGAAGAAGAAGAAGAAGAAGAAGAAGAAGAAGAAGAAGAAGAAGAAGAAGAAGAAGAAGAAGAAGAAGAAGAAGAAGAAGAAGAAGAAGGAGAAGAAGAAGGAGAAGAAGAAGGAGAAGAAGAAGAAGGAGAAGAAGAAGAAGAAGAAGAAGAAGAAGAAGAAGAAGAAGAAGAAGAAGAAGAAGAAGAAGAAGAAAGAAGAAAAAAGAAAAGAAAAACAAGATTCATTGCTCTTTTGCAATGAAAATATCTTGTCTTTGAGAATGAAACCATGCTATCAGACTCATTACTAGCAATTTTGACACTTAGTGAAATTCAGTTTAGGGAAAAAAGAGACCTCAAGACATAAGGAGGGAAAGATGGAGAAGATAGGATATCATCCATGGTGGCAGGAGATGGGAGAGAAAAACACATACCTTCCAAGCAGTTTATTATTTTAACTAATTTTTTCTTACTCAGAAACAACTCAGTTTCTTCAGTAATTGGAAGGCTACCTTTTAGGTACCCTGAACCATTATATCTATCAGTCCACCCTAGTTATAATACCAAACAGCTCTTCATTATCTGTAAGGTAAAGACTAGATCCATGCAAAAAAACAAAAACAAAAAAACTAGTTGAATGAGAATGTTCTACTTGAACAAACATTCTCTAAAATTCACCATCACATATTCTTATTTGCAATAGAATTTCTCCCTTATTCAACATAGAATAATATTCCAGACTATTTTAAATTCCAGTGCAGCAATGTAGAAAAAATGTTCAGTATTTTTCATTTGCATAGCCAGACATAAAAAGCCTGTCTCATGAATCCCTGATGATCGAGAGTCCCAAACAAATTGCAAAACTGCATACTAGTCAGCAGTATGTGGACCAAGTTTCTTCCATTTCCTTTGTTTATAAGATGACTCTAATTCTCTTATTACAATTTAGTGTAGTTTCTAAAACACAATTTATCTAGAAAATCATTCTGGAACACAATTTTAAAATGTTCTAAGTGACAGCAAAATTGCTATCAACCACCAATACACATTTTTCTTGAAACCAGATGTCAAGTTAAGTTGTTCAAACAACTTGAGAGCCCTGGATAACTGTGAATTTATTAATTTATTCTGTTGCCAGATTTCCAAGGTAATTCTGAAATGTCACAAAATTTTATCTCTAAATTAAAAGTATATGCGGTACTTTCTTCCAAAGACGACATTGCCATGGAGACTTGGTTAGATGGGGGTGAGAATGGGAAGGAATGAAGGAGGAGAAATTGTCTGCTTGCTGGCAGGCACATAGGCATTATCCAAGTTCCTTGAGTTTCTGGGGACTTAATCTTAAAAGATACTTTCTTTCCAAGGAAGTGACCAAGACACAAGGAAGCCATACAGAAAATAGAAGAGGAAGACTGTGAGCCATGCTGGTTCTCCTTATTTCCCTTTTCAAACTCATAGGAACTATAGAAAACAGAGAAAGAAAATGGCAAATGAGACTGTGTGACATGGTAAAGAATAAATTTAGGCAGATGAAGAAGGGAGCAGAAAAGAACTAAGGCCAAGTTCAGATCATGATTTAGGAGATACCAAGCATCCAATCCACAGTCCCTTTGCTTCCTTCTTGTTTATTTGAATGAGAAAACATTGCTTCCCTTTATTTTTCTGACCACTTCACTTCACATTTCTGCTCTGACTAGAAAGATGGTTATATTCATTGTCAAGATAGTCAATTCCTCACTTTGTCATGAACTGCAAGTGGAATCCTGTACTTTTGATGTCTGTAAGTCTATGCTACTTCACACTGAAATTGCACAATTACATACAACATTATATAAGTAGAGTACAAGCTTATCTGTATTATTTAGAATGGAGAGTGGGAAATGCACCTCAAAAAGGTGAGATTTTCCTTATATAAGATTGAGATTAGGCAGGTAAATGATACAATGGATAGAGTGCCATGCCTGAAGTCAAGAAGAATTATCTTCCTGAGTTCAAATCTGGCTTCAGGAGCTTATTAGCTATGTGACCCTGAGCAAGTCACTGAACCTTGCTTGCCTCAGTTTCCTCATATCTGTAAAACGAACTGGAGAAAAAATGGCAAATCATTCCAGTATCTTTGCCAAGAAAACCCCAAATAAGGCTTGAAAGAATCCCACATAATTAAAACAAGTGGGCAACTAAAACAAAGTTTGAGCTGAAGATGAATAAATTAGAGAAAGAATTTCTGAAATTTCATACATTACTGTGACTACTTATACTACAGATTATTTTTAAACCTAAAGAGTTAAGGAAATGAGTCAGTAGCAAAGTGGTAGAAGTTGGTATGTTAGTTCACCCCACCTAGCTACAAGTGGGAACTTGACATTTAAGATATTTCCTTTGTGTTTTTTTTTTCCTTTGAGGGAAAAATATATTTTTGATCTTATTTCTTGTTCTTACTATTTGTAATTCTTTTTTATGAGGTTTCCTTCAGTAAGACAGCAGTATCATTGAGAACATTCATTGTGGAATTGTTTTTGCCTCAATGTTTTCGAAAATGATAATTACAAAATTTTTTTCAATGCTTTCAATTTTTAAGCTGAATTGTATTGAGATTTCTTGATTTTTTTCTTGCTTGTTTCTTGCTTCCTAATGTACATTTTCAGATATTTACATATTCTCTTCTTTGTCCATTGAATATTTTCCCAATCTTATTATTTTAATTTTTTTCTTTTATATATATTTTTTTCTTTTCCTGTTCCATAGATATTTCCTCTCTCATTGATTGATATTTTGAGGACTATTATTCATGTAAAAATGCAGTTATGATAACACCATGTGCCCATATATGGACATTGATATAGATGCTATTTTTGCCTATTCATATATTAATAGTTGGCATATGATTGCAATTATCCTAACTGCCTTTATATGATGCTTTAAACATCATATTGAGATACCACTACTTTTCATTCCTGTCTTCTTGTTTTAAATATTATGTGTTAACTGAATCAGTTATTGCTATATTACATTATTACTATATCATCTTACATATTTAATACTTACTTTAGGAGAACTTAATTGCTTAATCAAATTAGATGATTTTTAAAGCATTTAGCACAATACTTGTCATATATAGTGGGTGCTTAATAAATACTGGTTTCCTTCTCTTCTTTCCCCTAACTCCAAACATTTTATTACAAAAAAGGGAGGCTCACAGGTTTCATATATATTTTCATGTTACAGATTTAAAGATGCACAGACATTAGCATTGAACCCTGTTTATTAAAGATGAGGATTTTTTCTAAACCATATGGAAAATTGTGAGGTAGTGTAAATCCAGCCCTAAACTCTCTCCTGAGCTCCAATCCTACATTATCAATTACCTAGTGGACATTTCCAATTGCATATACAGTAAACATCTCAAATTGCCATATTAGAGGGTGCAGAACCAAGATGGCAAAAAAGAAACATCTTTTTTCTAAGCTCTCACTGATGTTCCTAAGATCAACACCAAATCAAGCTTCTGAACTGGTTTTGCAGTGACAGAACCTACAAATATTTGGAGTGGAACAAATGTTCAGCAAAAGATATTTTGGGGGCAGCTAGGTGGCGCAGTGGATAGAGCACCAACCCTGAAGTCAGGAGGACCTGAGTTCAAATCTGGTCTCAGACACAAAACGTTCTAGCTATGTGACCCTGGGAAAGTCAGTTAACCCCAATTGCAACAGGAAAAAAAAAAAAGATTTTTTGAAGAATTTCAGAAAAGGTCTGTTTCAATAGAGCATGGAGGGAGGCAGCTGAGTTCAGGCAAAGTGCAGAGATCCAGGGTGACGTGGAGTTCACATGCTGGGGGAATATACCAGCAGGAATCTACAGCAGTTTGGCTACTCTGTGATGGTTGTAAGCTGATATATAAACAGATTAGCTGTGAGATATCCAACACAAATACAAAAGGCAAATAGTGAACCCCTGAACCCCAGAATATACAGGAACCTGTTCATGCCCACCAAATACTGGAATTTAGTCAGCACAACACAGCACAGCCACTTTCCTATGTAGAGAAAATTTGAACAATCTGCCCTTTGTTCTAACAGCAGACATCAATTTTTAAAATAAAAAAAAAATGAGCAAAAGAATAAAAAGAATTCTGACCATAGATAGAGAAAAACAAACCTCAAATCCTGAAGACACTAAAAGCAGATCATCTCCAGATGAAGCCCCAAAGGATGATATGAGTTGTTTCCATCTTACAAGGCTTTCTTGGAAGAATTCAAAAAGGATCTTAAAAGAGAGTTAGAAGAAAAATGGGGAAAGGAAATGAGAACATTGAAGGAGAATTTGGAACAAGAACACAGAAATTATCTGAAGAAAACTCCTTATAAAATAGATTTAGTGAAATGTAAAAAGCATATAATTCCTTAAAAAATAGATTTGACAAAATGGAAAAAGAAAACAACTCCTTGAAAAACAGAATTTGTGAAATGGGAAAATATCCATTGAACTAAGCTCATTAAAAAAAATAAATAATTACCCAAATACAAAAGGAGTTTAAAAAGATAACTGAAGAAAGTAACTGACTAAAAATTACAATTGTATAAACAGAAATAATTAACTCAATGAGATATCAAAAATCATCAAACAAAACCAAAAATAAAAATTTTAAATAGAAGAAAATATAAAATACCTCATTAGGAAAAAAAACTGACCTGAAAAATAGATCTAGGATAAACAATATAAGGATTATGGGACTTCCTGAAAATCATGAAGAAAAAAAGAACCTAAAAATCATCTATCAGAAAATCATCAAGGAAAACTGCCCAGAGGTCCTAAAACCAGTAAACCAATGTAAAATAGACATTGAAAGAATTCATTGTTCATCTCCTGAAAGAGACCCCAAAATGAAAACTCCACGGAATATCCTAGCTAAATTTTAGAATTATCAGATCAAGAAGAGAATTTTGCGAGCAGCTAGAAAGAAACAATTTGAATATCAAGGAGTCACAATTAGGATTACCAAGGACCTAGCAACTTCCACCTTAAAGGATCAAAGGATCTATAACCTGATATTCTGAAAGGCAAAGAAACTTAGACTGCAAAATTGAGCATTATCTTTCAGGGAAGAAGATGAACATTCAACAATATGAGTGAATTCCATTTATTTCTTATAAAAAGACCAGAGATGAACACAAAATTTGATCTCCAAACACAGAACTCAAGAAAACCATAAAAAGGTAAAAGGGAAAGAACTCTTGAGAACTATATCTCTGTTATGGATATACATAGAGAGTGCATGTATAATTTGATTTTACTGTTATAATATTAAAAAAAAAAACTAGAAGTGGAAAGGGGATTGTACCAGAAAAAAGGGGAAAGTAGAGGTAAAATGAGGGAAATTACATCTCAGGAAGAGACAAAGAAGACCTATAATAATTGAGGGGGGAAAGGGAGGGGAATGCAGATTGTGTGAATCTTGCTCTCATCACATTTGGCTCAAAGAGAGAATATCAGACATATTTGACTTCACAGAGAAACTTGTCCCTGTAGACAGGGAAAGGGGAAAGGAAAGAGAAAAGAATTACTTGGGAAAAACAAGATGGCAGGAAATACAGATTTAGTCATTTTAAATGTGAATGTGAATGGATTGAACTCTCCCATAAAATGGAGGCAGTAACATACTGCATTAAAAGCCAGAATCCTACAATATGTTGTTTACAAGAAACGCATTTAAAGCAGAATGATACAAGCAAAGTAAAGGTAAAAGGCTAGAGAAGAAACTATTATGCTTCAGGTGAAGTTAAAAAAAGAAAGCAGGGGTAGCAATCCTGATCTCAAATCAAGCAAAAGCAAAAAGGATCTAATTAAGAGCTAAGGAAGGAAACTATCTTGCTAAAGGTTGCCATAGATAATGAAGTAATATCAATACTAAACATATATACACCAAGGGGGTATAGCATCCAAAATTCTAGAGGAGAAGTTAAAAGAGCTTCAAGAAGAAATAGACAGCAAAACAATAATAGTGGGGGAACTCAACCTTGCTCTCTCTGAACTAGATAAATTAAACCACAAAATAAATAATAAAGAAGTTATGGAGGTAAATAGAATTTTAGAAAAGTTAGGCATAATAGAACTTTGGAGAAAACTTAATGGATACAGAAAGGATTATACTCTTTTTCTCAGTAGTTAATGGAACCTACACAAAAGTTCACCATATATTAAGGCATAAAAACCTCAAAATCAAATGCAAAAAGGCAGAAATAGTAAATGCATCTTTTTCACATGGTAATGCAATAAGAATCATATGTAATAAAGAGCCAGGGGAAAATATATAAAAAAATAATTGGAAATGAAATAATCTGATCCTAAAGAATGAGTGGGAAAAACAACTAATCACAGACACAATCAATAATTTCATCATGACAATAATGAGACAACATACCGAAATTTATGGCATGCAACCAAAGCAGTTCTTAGGGGGGACTTTTAGATCTCTAGATGCTTACTTGCATAAAATAGAAAAAGAGAAGATCAATGAATTGGGCATGCAACTAAAAATACTAGGAAAAAAAACAAATTTTAAAACCCCAAGTAAATACCAAATTTAAAATCCTGAAAATATAAGGAGAAATTAATAAAATTGAAAGTAGAAAATCTATTGAACTAATAAACAACATTAAGAGCAGGTTTTATGAATAAACCAACAGAATAGATAAATATTTAGTTAATTTAATCATAAAAAGGAAAGAAAAAAATCAAATTGTTAGTATCAAAAATGAAAAGGATGAATTTTCCACAAACGAAGAGGAAATTGGAGCAATAATTAGGAATTATTTTGCCTAATTGTATACCAATAAAAATGATAATTTAAGTGAAATAAATGAATATTTATAAAAATATAGATTGCCTAGAGTAACAGAAGAGGAAATAAATTACTTAAATAGTTCCATTTTAGGAAAAGAAATTAAACAAGCTATTAAATCCCTAAGGAAAAATTGCCAGGACCAGATGGATTTATATGTGAATTCTACCAAACATTTAAAGAACAATTAATTCCAATATTATGCACTCTTTGGAAAAGTAGAGAAAGAAGGAATTCTACCACATTCTTTTTATAACACTGACATGATGCTGATATCTAAACCAGGTAGGGTTAAAATAGAGAAAGAAAATTACAGACCAATTTTCCTAATACTGAAGCAAAAATCTTAAATAAAATATTAGCAAAGAGATTACAGCAAGTTATGCCCAGGATAACACACCATGACCAAGTTGGATTTATACCAGGAATGCAGGGCTGATTCAGTATTAGGAAAATTATTAGCATAATTGACTATATCAATAACAAATTAACAAAAACCATATAATTATCTCAATAGATGCAAGAAAAAGCATTTGATAAAAATCCAACACCCATTCCTATTAAAAACACTAGAGTATAGGAATAAATAGACTTTTCCTTAAAATATAATCAGTAGCATCTATTTAAAACCATCAGTAAGTATTATATGTAAATGAGGATAAATTGGAACTGTTAGGATTCTTACAAGGTGCTAAGTTATTGAAGTTGTTAGAGACAATAATTACCTAATTTAGCATGGTTCCGTATGATTGATTTGATCTTACCAGGAGATGTTATGGGCCAGAACTTGAAACAAGGTACTGGATGGAATTGATGAGATAATGATTCTCTAATTTACATGTACTTAATACTTACTATAATTCCACAAGATTCACACCTTTAAGAGAGCATATATAAGGAGGATCTGACAAGCCTGCTCTTGAACTTCCTGGAGATTTACAAGCCCACAGAAACCCAAGATCCCACTCTCAGAGGAGGAGTCAAGAGCCATTCCAACTTCCATCTTCCTGCTGGCTGGAAACATTCAGAGAGAGCTCTTGGAACCAAAAAGAGAGATAGGCTTCTAAGAAAACTATCCAGGCCCAGGAAAAGATTCAAGACTTTGAAGGAGAAAATAAAGGATCTGGGCTTTAATTTCTGGCTGAATTTGAGGTGATTATTAAAACTGAACTGAAAGGAAGGTTGCTCCCAGAAGTCCCCCAAGAAACCTGCTCCCAGAGATCATTATAATCTAGAGAAGATCATTACAGCCCACTATCATATTATTCAGCACTGTATTAGAAATCTAAGCTTTGGCAATGAGAGATGAAAAAAAGATTAAAGGAATTAAAGTAGGTAAGGAGGAAACCAAATTATCACTATTTGCAGACGGTATTTTTAGAGAATCAACTAAAAAACTACTAGAAACAATTCACATCTTTAGCAAAGTTGCAGGATACAAAATGAATCTACATAAATCATCAGCATTTTTATATATTACCAACAAAATTCAGCAGCAAGAGATACAAAGAGAAATCCTATTTAAAATAACTGTAGAAAATGTGAAATATTTGGGATTCTACCTGCCAAGCAAAGTCTGGAACTATGTTAACACATTTACAAAATACTTTCCATGCAAATAAAGTCAAATGTAATCTGGTGAGAAAATATCAAGTGCTAATGGGTAGGCCAAGCTAATATAATGAAAATGGCAATATTATCCAAATTAATCTACTTATTTAGTGCCATGCCAATCAAACTCCCAAGAAATTACTTCACAGAGGTAGAAAAAATAATAACAAAATTCATTTGGAAGGATAAAAGGGAATCAATGAAAACATTCAAATGAAGGTGCCCTAGCTGTACTATGCTAAATCTATATTATAAAACAACAGTCATCAAAACCATGTGGTATTGGTTAAAACATAGTGTAGTTGATCAGTGGAATTGGTTAGGTTTACAAGACAAAATAGTCAATAGCAATAGTAATCTAACATTTGACAAACCCAGAGACTCCAGATTTTGGTATAAGAACTCATTATTTGACAAAAACTGCTAGGAAAATTGGAAATTAGTATGGCAGAAACTAGGCACTGAGCCATACCTAACACCCTACACCAAGATAAGATCAAAATGATTCATGATTTAGACATAAAGAGTGATATTACAAGCAAATTAGAAAAACAAAGGATAGTTTAACTCTTGGATCTATGGAGAAGAAAGGAATTTGTAGCCCAAAAAAGAACTAGGGTACATCATTGAATACAAAATGAATAATATTTTTATTATATTGTTTAAAAGGTTTTGTTAAAAAAAAAAAAAAAAACCAATGCAGACAAGATTAGAAGGAAAACAATAAACCAAGGGAAAAAAATTTATATTCAAGAGTTCTGATAAAGACATAATTTCTAAAATACATAGAGATTTGACTGAAATTTATAAGAATTCAAGCCATTTTCCAATTGATAAATGGTTAAAGCACAGGAACAGATATTTTCAGTTAAAGAAATTGAAATCATTTCTAGTTATATGAAAAAGTGCTCTAAATCACTATTGATTATATGTAAATGTAAATTAAGACAACTTGATATACCACTACACAACTCTCAGATTGGCTAAGATAACAGGAAAAGAAAATGATGACTTGGAGGGGATGTGGGAAAACTAGGACACTGATACATTGTTGGTGGAACTGTGAACGAATCCAATCATTTTGGAGGGCAATTTGGAACTATGCTCAAAAAGTTATGAAACTGTGCATACCCTTTGACCCAGCAGTGTTACTACTGGGCTTATGTCCCAAAGAGATCTTAAAGAAGGGAAAGGGACCCACATTGCAAAAATGTTTGTGGCAGCCCTTTTTTTAGTAGCTAGAAACTGGAAACTGAATGGATGTCCATCAGTTGGAGAATGGGCTGAACAAATTGTGATATATTAATGCTATGTAACATTATTTTTCTGTAACAAATGATCAGAAGGATTATTTCAGAGAGGCCTGGAGAGACTTACATGAATTGATGCTAAGTGAAATGAGCAGAACTAGGAGATTATTACACACAGCAACAACTATAACTATATGATGATCACTTCTGATGGAAGAGGCTCTCTTAAACAATGAGATGATGCAAACCAGTTCCAATTGTTCAGTAGTGAAGAAAGCCATCTACACCCAGAGAGAGGACTATGGGAACTGAATGTGAACCACAATATAGCATTTTCATTCCCTCTGTTATTGTTTGCTTGCATTTTTGTTTTCCTTTTCATGTTTTTTTTCTTCCTAGATCTGATTTTTCTTGTGCAGCAAGATTAATGCATAAATGTGTATACATATATTAGATTTAACATATATTTTAACATATTTAACATATATTGGACTACCTGCCATATTAGGGAGTGTACAGGGAGGAAGAAGGGGAAAATTTGAAACAGATGCATGGTCAATGTTGAAAAAATTTCCCATGTGTATGTTTTGTAAACAAAAAGCTACAATTAAAAAAAAAGACTCAAGGGAAAAAATTAAAGGTAAAGCAAAAACTTTTTAAATGTTATTCAATAAGTCTAAACTGTTTACATTCCTGCATGGGAACTCTTTCTCTCCTAGGTATGTTGGAAGGGTTTTTTTACAGATATAGGTTGAGGGTATACATGTGGTGATACAAAAAAAAAAAAAATAGGGGATGGGTAAAAAAAAGATTGTACTGAGAGAAAAAGAAAAGAGAGAGGCAGAATAGGATAAATTATATCACATGAAGATGTATAAAAGCCCTATTACAATAAAGGAAAGAAGGAAGAGGAATGAATATCATTTTAACCTTAATGTCATCAGATTTTGGTTCAAAGAACAATTAACATATACATTCGAGTACAGAAATTTCTTTTACATTATAGGGAAGTAGGAGAGGAAGGGAAAGGGGTACAGACAGAGGAAAGTGCTGAAGTAAGAGGAAAAGAGGAGAGGCTGGTAGCAGGAAGGGCAGATTGAGGGATATGTTGGTCAGAAGAAAAACACTAGTAAGGTTGGAAGAAGAAGAAGCAGAAGCAGAAAAAGAAAAAGCAGAAACAGAAGCAGAAGCAGAAGAAGCAGAAGGAGAAGAAGCAGAAAGAAGAAGAAGAAGAAGAAGAAGAAGAAGAAGAAGAAGAAGAAGAAGAAGAAGAAGAAGAAGAAGAAGAAGAAGAAGAAGAAGAAGAAGAAGAAGAAGAAGAAGAAGAAGAAGAAGAAGAAAAAAA
The DNA here is from genome assembly GCF_048593235.1 of Sminthopsis crassicaudata. NCBI lineage: Eukaryota > Metazoa > Chordata > Mammalia > Dasyuromorphia > Dasyuridae > Sminthopsis > Sminthopsis crassicaudata. The sequence continues at coordinate 168,371,552 of NC_133622.1, read as the reverse complement.
GAAGAAAAGGAGGAGGAGGAGGAGGAGAAAAATTTGGATATCTTGATCTCAAGCAAAGCAAAAGCAAAAATAGATCTAATTAAAAGAGATAAGGAAGGAAACTACATTAATATTAAATTAAACATTTTTAAACATATATATACACCAAGTGATATAATATCCAAATTCTTAGAAGGGAAGTTAAGTGATTTATGGGAAGAAATACACAACAAAACTATCCTAGTAGGGGACCTCTTTCACTCAGAACTAGATAAATCTAATCACAAAATAATCAAAAATAATGTTGAGGAAATGAGTAGAATTTTAGAAAAATTAGATATTATAGAATACTGGAGAAAATTGAATGGCATTATTCTCAGCAGTACGTGGCAACAACACAAAAATCAGCCATGTAATGGCTTACAAAAACTTCACTATAAAATACAGAAAAGGAGAAATATTAATTGCATCATTTTTCCATACAGAAATAACCTGACAATTAGAACTAAATAATCTGCCCTAAAGAATGAGTGGGTTAAAAACAAGGAATAGAAGCAATGAGCAACCTCAATATGAGGCAACATGCCAAATTTTAGGGATGCAGCCAAAGCAGTTGTTATGGGGAAATTTTGTATCTCTAAATGTTTACATGAAGAGAAAGAGCAGATAATTGAAATCAATATGCAGTTTTAAAAGCTAGAAAAAGTACAAATTAGAAATCTCCAGTTACATTCCAAATTAGACATTCTGAAAACCAAAGGAGAAATTAAGATAAATGCAATTAAGAAAACTATAAAACTGATAAATAAAACTAAGAGCTGCTTTTATAAGAAAAAGCATAAAATGGTTAATCTTTGGTTAAGCTGATTTTTAAAAAAGAAAAAGAAAACCAAATAACTAGGGTCAAACAATGAAAAGGGTATATTCACCACCAATGAAGAAAAAATTAAAACAATAATTAGGAGCTATTTTTACAAATTGTATGCCAATAATGTTGACAATCAGTGAAATAGATGAATATTGACAAAACATGTAAATTGCCTAAGTTAACAGAAGAGGAATAAAACACTTAAATAACCCCATTTTAGAAAAAGAAATTGAACAAGCTCCTTAAGAAAGACTCTCAAGAGCCAGTTAAATATAACAGTGAATTTTACCAAACATTTATAAGAACAATTAAATCTAAAAATACATAAGCTATTTATAAAAATAGATTAAGAAGGAATCTTACCAAATTTCTTTTATGATATAAAATATTGTACTGACACCTAAATCAGGAAGAGTCAATAACAAGAAAGAAAACTAAATAATATTTTCCCTAATGAATATTGATAGAAAACTTTTAAGTAAAACATTAGCAAAAAGATTAGAGCAATTTGTTGTGAGAATAATATATTATGACCAGGTGGCATTTATACTAGAAATACAGGGATGGTTCAATGTTAGGAAAGCCTTCAGCATAAATCATATTAACAGCAAAACTAACAGAAATCATATGATTATCTTAATAGATGTAGAAAAGGGTTTTGACAAATTACAGTACCCATTCCAAATAAAAACACTAAAAAGCATAGGAGTAAATGGAATTTTCCTTAAAATGATAAGTGGTATAGATCTAAAACCATCAGCAGGCATTAATGGGGATACATTCTCAGTGATATCAGCAGTGAAACAAAAGTGCCAGTCCTCACCACTACTATTCTACATTGTACTAGAAAGGTTATCTTTAGCAATAAAAGGGGGGAAAGAAACTGAGGAATTAGACTAGTCAATGAGGAAAAAAAAAAAACTCTCACTCTCTGAAGATATGATGGGATCCTTAAAGATTCCTAGAGAATCAACTAAAAACCTAATTGAAATCATTAAAAACTTCAGCAAAGTTGTTGGATACAAAATAAATCTACATATATCATCAGGAATTCTGCATGTTACCAACAAAACCCAGCAGCAAGAGATAGAAAGAGAAATTCCATTTAAAATAACAGTAGACAATAAAAATATTTGAGAGTCTACCTGCCAAGATGAAGCTCGGAAGTATATAAACACAATTACAAAATACTTTTCAAATAAAAACAGATCTAAACAATTGTGAAAATATCAATTGGTAGACAAGCTAATATAATAAAAATGACAATTCTATCCAAATTAATTTACGTTTTTCAATGCCACACCAAAAAATATTTCATTCAGCTAGAACAAAAGGTCAAAACTATCAGATATATTTACTTTTCTATGTCATGTACTTAATCAGTTCCACTAATTGATATCCTTATTTCTTAATCAGTACTACATTGATTTAATAACTTTTTTGTGGTATAGTCTGAGGATGCATTTGTTATATTTCTATCTATGATTTTTTAAAGATTTTTGACCTTTTATCCTCCACAAGAATTTTATTACATTTTCTAATTACATAAAGTAATCCTTAGGGAAGTTGGATTGGTATGGTATTGAATAAATAATTTAAGTAGTATAATCATTTTTAATACATTGGTTCATCCCACCCATGAATGATTGTATTTCCAATTATTTTGGCCTATTATTTTCACAAGATTCCTGAAATCATTAACCTTTTAGTGCAGTAAATCAAGCTTCCTCTTCTCCTCCTTCCTTCTTTTATAGATGAAGTAGATGAGGTTCAGGAAAAGAACTTACCCAGAGTCACCCAAATAAGTAGCAGTTCAATATTTTAACTCAAATTCTCTATCTTCAAATACATTATTCATATCCTTATATTACCTTCTCATAAGACTAGACCACAAAAAGAATAATAACATCAACAAATTAGAGAGAGAAGAAATGATATTAAGATAAATCCTAAAAACATAGAGTCTCTGGGAAAAGTGGACATGGTAGAGAAAATTATCAGTACATCCAGAAGAACAATAGATGGACATATAGTTTCTCCTAGTCTTGAATTTCAAAAATTCCTACTGCTTTCTCCTTTCCCTGATGACAAACTGTGGAAGGCATGTAGCTAGCATGTCATTTGCATGGTATATAAGAAAGAGCAGTGCAATTGGAGTCAGAAAACTTGAGTTCAACTTCTGTCTTCTATTTATTACAGTAGAGATATGATCTTGGTAATTCATATAATTTTGTTGGCTTTCCATTTTCTGAATTGTAAATTGAGAGTGTTAAAGTAGGTAACCCATTAGAGTAACTAATTCTCCAAATCTGCATTTAAATTTGACTCCATATGCAACAATTCTGCCACTTAATTTTTGCTGCCATTCTTAAGTAAATAATCTTTTTAAAGGACTTAATCTATGAAATGAGATCATTGGGACTGGATGAGTTGATCTCTAGAGGGCCTTTAAAACTCTAAATATTATAAGATAATAAAGAAGGAATTCCTATTTAGTTACAAGTTAGATTAGAATAACTCTGATATACCTAAGATTCTGAGCAAAAGTGATATTAACTCTAGAAGAAAAAAAAAAAAAAAGGAATTAAAACATTCAAGAGAGGTTAAAGAGTCTGTGGACCAGAGCTACATAGTATCTGTCCTGAGAGATTTAGACTGTGATTCTCTAACAATTGATCTGGTTATTTGACTTAGCAGGATTTGAACTTTGTTTTACATGTTATTTTCCCTAAGCATGCTAGATATACAGGATATCTTGCCACACATGTAATGTTCTTCAGGATTTGGCTCCAGAATACCCAGATTAATTGATGGACCACAAAACAAGAATGGAGAAGTAGCAGGTCAGGTCCCTCCCTAGGTAGATTAAGACATCATGTGGCTCATAGAGGCTCAGCAGCTGAGTTCATATATTTATCATGCTCTGGCTGACTGATGGCTGACCTTTCATCCTGGCTGGTGGGAAACATGCTCCCTTTCCATCCTGCTCTACTCCTTTTAAGTGGCTTCTGAACTTTTGGCTGACAGGCTTCCCTCAAGGAAGTAAGGTCTCCCCAAAAGATTGACAGTCTTAGTAACGCTATGGAAATGGACCCAGCACAGTGTTTTGAGAGAAAGTGCTCATATCCAGAGTCACCAATCCCACAGAAAAAATGCAGAAAAGTGCCTGTGGATTGAAAGCAATAACCTCAACTCTCTATTTTCTCTCTCCCATCCTCACACAAAGCAATGTCTCCATTGTATCTACACGAATATATGTGTTTTTTTTTGAGGAAACCTGTCAAATAATAATATCTGAATATATGTTTCCATGGCAGTACTGCCATCTGAGAAGTGGGCAAATGAACATGAAAGTTCATTCTAAAAGCTTATTGTACTTGGGAGGTCTTGCCTCCATCTCATATTCTTCTTGCATTCAAAATGCAATGTATCAGTGGGCTAAAATGAGCACTGAACTTGGCACCCAAGGATCTGGATTCAAACTTCTACTTTGCATCTAACTCTCTGGATGAATTTTGAAGACTCACGCCTCTCTGTACCACAGTTTCCTCAGTTTACAGATGAGGAGGTTGGACCAGATTTCCAAAGAGCCTTTAAGCCCAAAAACCTATATTATACATCATTAGATAAATTTGTGAAGGTGCATATTAAATATATTCCTTTCTCTGGTATTCAAAAAGAGGAAAAAAGTGTTCCATTTTTTCCTTCAAGCATTCTAAATTTATTCATTTTCATATCTTCACATTTTAGGTGGTACAGTAGATAAAATTCTGGGACCTGGATTGCCCAATACCTGAATACCTGAACATTTGAACACCTGAATTCAAATCCAGTCTCAGACACTTACTAACTGTGGGACCCTACAAAACCTCTGTCTGCCTTAGTTTTCTTATCTGTAATAAATGGGGATGATAATAGTATCTACTTGCCAGGGTTGTTTAGAAGGAAAAATGATAAAAGTATATGTAAAACACTTTTCAAAACTAAAAATACAATATAAATGTTAGTTAGAATTGTTAAGCTTGAAGATGATGATAATAATTTTCACACATGTATGTTCACATAAAGTGTGCTAAAATATTTAAATCTTAAAACTCCCCTAAACCTTTTTGGGAGACCCTGTATATAGCCGTGGATCTAAGAAATATTGTATTTTTAACTAGTGATGGGCATACATGACATTTCAGGATATCTACACCTATGACATGATATGAAAAATATCTCTTATTATTAGTGACAAACTAAAAGGTACTAGGAATGCTACTATGACTTGCTACTACCTTAATAAGTAAAGGAAATGTTAATTTTCAGTTAGAGATTAATGAAAATAAAGATGCAATTTGTTCTTTTCCCATCCAAATTTATGGACACTAAAATCCATTGATATACTCTTTAAAGGTCTATGGACTCTAGATCATTAACCCCTGATCTAAAGTCTCTTCTAGCTCTATATCCTACTTTTCCTAAAATGCCTGAAAGTTTACTTTCAAATAAAATTTTAAACTGAAACCTTTGAAATAATAGTGATTAAAACTGGGAATGTAAAATATAATTACATGTGATTAATATGCAAAGGTGAGAACCAAATGTGATTAGCATTGCTTCATTTGTGGGCTCTGATAGAGTCTTTGGTTTGATGTTACTAATACCTTCACCTATTAATCACTAACTTTTATCTATTATGTGTCAGACATTGTACTAAATTCTGAGGATTTATGAGGGAAAAATAATCTCTACTGTCAAACAATTTACAATATAATAGTCTAAGGTAATTAACAAAATGCCTAAGCTAACTGGCTGGATACATCAATATCAAATCCAAACAGAATTAGTGTCAGTTTCTCACTTTACATGTTTGTTTGTTTTTTCCTTTAGTTTTTCTCCAATGTATATCTTTATAAGTCTCCTCAGAACTAAAGCCATATTCCCATTCCCTTTCCCATTGGTTAAAGAAACCTCCTTTTATCATCTTCTGTTTAAAGGAAAAATATGTCCCTTTTCTTTAATAAAAAATAAATAAACTTTCCTTTCTTCCAATTTCAATTTCATCTCCTAGGCCATCATTAATCACACCAGTCAGAGACAGTGGCCACCAATTTTCACTATATCAAGGAAAACTACCTCTAAGCAAGGAAATGACAGAAATCAATGGAGTGACAATTCATTTAGAATGATGGTCAGATAGCCATAATAAAAAACCATGTTTCCACATTTTACTTCTCATCTCTAAGATAGGGAAATAATAAGTGAATAGTTTTGACAGTTATTACTGTTTCCTCAGTTCCATGAATAAGGAAGAGAAGGAAGCCAGCGAGAGAGTTCATTCACTCTTTATGTTATCTGGTATATACTCATTTGTATAAACCTCTATGATTTCTAATTTCTGTCACCTTATATAAATGAGTTTATTTGCTATTTACTATGTATTTTTGCATAACTGGTATTTGATGAGGAGTCAAGTTTTGTTTAAATAGATAGATAAATATTTTGGAGTACTCTTTCCATGTTAAAGAATCGTAATCAGGAGCATAACTTGAACCTAAAAATAATTTGTTCTTGAAAAACAATATTTAGGGGAAAAGAGAGATAATTCTATCCCAGTACCCTCTCTCTTAGAAGAACAGAGCAGCCAGCCTTGTGGCCTCAAGTCTGCCCTGGAAAAAGATGATGGAAGATTCTTATGACTCTTTCTGAGACACATCTAGAAAGAATAATGTGGTCACAAATAACCTATATGATAAACACAAACACCCATAGGTATATACCCCACATATACACACACACAAGATCATTTCTTATATGATCCTCATAACATTATAAGATAGTTATTATTATTATTATCATCCCTATTTTAGAAATAAAGGTTAGGAACTTAACCAGGGCCTCAGAGCTATTAAATGTCTGAGTCTTCCTGATTTCAAGTCCAGTACTCTAACCAAACTTCTAATATTCTCATCTAGGAATATAATGCATATCAGGGGAATACATAAGTAAAGAAGAAGAGTAATCAGTTCTGTATAGAGAACAGAAACAATAAACATAGAATTTAAATGTTACATTGGTGTTTTGGGTAAGTTAGAATCATTATATGGCTTCCTCATGGAAAATTCTGTCCAAGAATCAGAATAAAAAACCATAGATGAGCTTCAATATGAATCTATGAATAGATATTCATTTCACCATTTAATCAGTACCTCCTAATAAATTCCATTATAATTTTTTAGTTAAATTTTTTAATCTGAAAGAAAACAAAAGTGAACCTGAAAATTTGGCAATATAGGAAAATGACCCTGGTGTACAATATATATTGTGTGTATATATATATATATATAATATATTAATATATAATATTAATATATTACATTAATATAATATATTATAATATATAATATAATAATATTATATACATATAATTCTGGCTATGTTTGTGGAGGAGGTAAAGATGATACAATGTGAATCCAGAGCAAAGAATTTTTTTCAGGGAGAGGGTCCTCTGAACCTGGGATGACACACACACACAAAATTTTGTCCCAGAGGGATAAAATAACACATTCAGGATCATGTGGTGAGTATTTGTCTTTTAAGCTCCTTAATCTAGTCCTCTTTCCCTTCTTCCCTTTAAGCTCCACAAAATGGCTAAGTTTTCTTGAAGTTCCAAATAGCTATGACAACACAACATGCCAAATTCTATTGTCACTATCCTTGAAGGTATTCACAGGGTACATTTCTTTGTAGTGATGTGATATCCAAGAAACTCAGATTTTAGCAATATGACATCATCAATTGATCTTAAATTAACGAAATGTTCTTTAAAGCTATTTTGCTTCCAGAGATGTGGATTAGACTGCTCAGTATCTCAGAGATATTAGTCAGGGGTAGGAGTTGAGGGGCCATGACCCTTTGAATAATCAAAAGACTAAAAGTCCATGAATGGCTTTGCTTAGTTTAGTTTGCCATGTGTATCTAGGTCTCACAAACCACAATGCTCTGAATAACAAAATGGTAAATACCAGTTTCCTTAGACTGATTTTATATTAGGTACTATATTCCACCTCCAAGGTTTATTTAGGAAAGGTAGCATGAATAGCTGGTCTTAGAGAGCCAGAATGATCTGGATGTGAGTTCTTTCTTGTATTCCAATTAATCTTGTGATCCTAGGAAAGTAAATATAACCTTTCAGTTCCCCCAGGCAATCCTCTGAGAATAAGCAAGCAGGTGACAAAGTTCATTTGGGGAGGGAATATCCAGACTCATAGCTCCCTATATTAAAATCATAAGTCAGAAAGAAAGAAAGAAAGAAAGAAAGAAAGAAAGAAAGAAAGAAAGAAAGAAAGAAAGAAAGAAAGAAAGAAAGAAAGAAAGAAAGAAAGAAAGACAGAAAGAGAGAAAGAAAGAAAGAAAAAGAGAAAGACAGAAAGACAGAAAGAGAGAAAGAGAGAGAAAAAGAGAGAGAGAAAGAAAGAAAGAAAGAGAAAGAAAGAAAGAAAGAAAGAAAGAAAGAAAGAAAGAAAGAAAGAAAGAAAGAAAGAAAGAAAGAAAGAAAGAAAGAAGGAAAGAAGGAAAGAAAGAAGGAAAGAAAGAAAGAAAGAAGGAAAGAAAGAAGGAAAGAAGGAAAGAAGGAAAGAAAGAAAAGAAACATCACAAGATTCTTGAACTTGAACTTGGAGAGGTTAGGTGCAAAGGCATTTATCTGAATTTGAGAAGGGTTACAATAGGTGTGGGATTGTAGATGGCATCTTAAAAATGCAAGCCAAGTGGCCAGGAATACATTTTAATATTTTTAATAGCCCTAGGCTTTGTAATAAATTTTTACAGGGTGAGAGTTGTGTTTTATTTTTCTTCGACTTTTTTTTTTTTTTAACTGAGGTCAGTAAGTGTAGTTTTATGGTAAATATTTAATGGGTGTGGGCTTTGGGTGGAGAGATTTGCAAATTAAATTGAATTTTTAAAATAGAGTCTTTGTGGGAACCTGCTTGTAATGATTAGCAGTGTAAAGGACTGGGGAGATGGAGCACCTAACAATAATTCTTACCTGCCTACAATAAGATTTCTTTTTTTTTTTTCCCCTTCTATCATTAGCACATGCCATCAAAAATACACAATAAGTGTTTTCTGTCCAGGTCCTACAGAATGGAATGCATCTGAAAATTCCTGCTAATTACAGAGTCAATAGCTAGGGTGCTTTAATTTTATGGAAAATATTTGGAAATTTAAAAAGTTAATGCTTTCAGTATGTTAGGATAATGATATATAACTTTGGAACTTATACCTTAGCAATAGTTACTATTTCAATGGAGGGAGAAAGGTTGTTCTAGGCTAGGGTTCTCTATTTGGTTTGTTTGTTTGTTTGTTTTCAAAATTATATTAACCAAAATGTTAAAAAAAAAAAAAAAAAAAAAGATAATTCCTAGGGTAGAAGAGAGGGAAGCAATTGCATGACCTTGTCTTGATGTCTCCATATTCCATAAATAAAAGTTTTAAATTTGAAAGGGACCTTAGAATCATCAAGTCTAATCTCATTTTATACAAAGACAGTCTTAGCACCAGAAATAACAAAATACTTGTCTGAAATCATGCACTTAATAAATTGAAGGGCAGATGCTATTTGACTCCTTACAGTCTTAAAGGGGACTTTCTGTATTCATGATCTCCCAAATGTGAAGAGCTTTCTGCTTGTGTGTACTTTGTCTGAAAGGACTATTTCTCAAATTGCGCATAGAATGACAGTGTTGAAACCAAGTAGTCATATTACAGTATAAAAACATATTTTTAAAAAGTTTTTTTTCTGTTACACTATTACTTCATCTCCAAGGGGAAAAAATTAAAGAATATCAATACTTTTCTAAATAAATTAATTTTTATTAATTTCCTGTATATACATAAATACATTTCCTGTACATACATATATTTTCTTATAGATTTTCCTGAAATTTATATGGATTTATAAATCTAGCACTTACTCTATGGCCTTTGGCCCAACTCTTATTGAACAATCAGGTTAAATTCTAGAGGGAAGTATTTCTCTCCATAGGTTAGTCATTGCTTCTAATACTTGGGCCCCAATTTGGTGTGCATCTTTCCCATATCAATCAACTCATTTGATATCAAGCAGCTTTTCGAAAAAAAGTTACCAAAATGATATAGCAAAAATAAAAATAATAGTTACTCCAAAAAAGTCCCCAACTAGGGATGCACTCCCATTTAGCACACAGGGGTTTTGAGAAGAGAAAGTCCAAACTTTAAGTAGTTGGTTCAGAACATTACCTCTAATCCAGGAGTACGTTTTCTTCCCTGAACATATAAGATCCTTGGGGAGAGTGGGCTTAAACTTGAAGGACAAGATAGAGAGGCAAACGTTGTTGTTATTGTTGTTATACCTTCATTCTCAAAAAGGACCAAAGACATCAGCAAAGTTATGTCTTGACTTGCTGATGAATTGGATTTAAGTGAGCAGAACTGTGCAAAATCTTCACCCTCACTCTCTCTTCTAGAGTCATGAAGGTCCAGTACCAAGACATAAGTCAGGATGACTAGCAATGGCTCTGGATGAAGTAGAAGACTTTTTTTTTAAACTAAGTTATTTCCCAGGTCTCAGTTTCTCACAGTTAAAGGCTAAGAATTGAGGCAAAAAAAAGGCCCACTTTGCTTTCACATATTTGTAATGAACATTCAAGGCAGAGTAAAATTTCAGGACTTATTCGCTCTTTGTAGGGTTGTAGGGTTTCTACTGCCATAAGAACAATGAGCAGGATGCTCTCAGGAAAACCTGGAAAGACTTACATGAGCAGATACAAAGTGACCTGCTCTGTACACAAACTGACAACAATATCGTAATATAATCAGTTTGATTCAAGACAACTCTGAAGGACTTATGATGAAAAATGCTATCTATCCTCAGAGAAAGAACTGATAGTGTCTGAATACAGATTGAACCATACTTTTTTTTTAAACTTTATTTTTCCTGAGGTTTTTTTTTGAGGGGAGAGTTGTCTAGTTTCTTTCACAACATGGGTAATATGGAAATGTTTTGCACGACGACACCTCTATTGAATTACTTGCATTTTCAATTGGGGGAGCAGGTGAAGAAGAAGGGAGAAAGGGAGGGAATTTGAAACTCAAAGTTTTAAAAATAATTATTAAGAATTCTTTTAACATATAACTAGGAAAGATAAAATATCAAACAATTTTTTAAAAGGCAAAATAAATAAACAAATAAATATCTACCACTGGTATAGGACCTCACCACCTTACCCTTGGGATTATTACAAGAGCTTAGTTCTTGGTCTCCACTCACTAAAGTGATCTTACTAAAACATACTTCCAATCATGTCACTCAAAAAACTCTGGTAGCTCCCTATTGCCTCCAGGATTAAATATAAAATGCTCTTTTTGGGATACAGAGTCCTTTATAGCCTAGTCTTCTACTGTTTTAATCTTCTTATATATTACTTCCCAACACATACTGTCATGTAATGTCACTGGCTTCCTGAATTTTCACAAATAAAACTCTCCATCTACTCAGAACATTTTCTCTGGCTTTCCATCACACCTGGAATGTTCTCCTTTCTCCTCTCCACTTATTGACCTCCCTGATTTCCTTTAAATCCTAACTCAATTCCCCCTCTACAAGAAGCCTTTCTTACTCCCTCTTAATGCCAATGCCTTTTCTCTGTCAATTATTTCCTATATATTCTGCATATACCTTCTTTGTATATATGTTTGCATTTTATCTCCCCCAAATAGACTGTAAATTCCTTGAGGGCAGGGATTACTATTGCCTCTTTTTTGTATTGCCAGGGTTTAGCATAGTACTAGTAGTAGGCAGTATATAAATATTATCATTATTAGCAATTTTTCTTAGATTATAAATTGCCTCCTGACTTTTTTGTATCCCCAACACTTTTCACACTGCATGGCACATAGAAGGTGATAATAAATAATGATTCATTTAAGTGGTAAGTAGGAGCATATACCATTCACTCACATCAAACTTGTATCTTTTCATTGTCAAAAGTGACTGATATTTTGACTCCTCAGAGATTCTCAGCCACCTGGCATCATGCAAAGATCACTAAATAATCATGTAAAAGCATCATCTAAGAGAAACTGACTCACCTAAAGAATTTTGATGTCAGTTATCCAGTTGATATCCAGTTGACATCAATTAACCATTACAAGAATTAACCAAACAAGAAAATGGGAATGAAAATAGGCATTTATTAAATACTTACTAAGTGCCAAGCACTTAGCACTTCATCCTTATTTTACAGTTGAGAAAACTGAGGCAGACAGTGGATAAGCTACTTTACCAGGGTACCACAGATAATAGGTAACTGAGGGTAGATTTGAATTTAGTTCTTCCTAACTCTTGGACCTCCATCTGCTCTATCTATTTAATCACTTAGCTGTCTCTAAAGAAAAAATAGGTGATTTCATGTATAGGTATATGTGTGTGCACACATATGTGTATATGTATGTATGATATGTATGTATATAATATATGCACATTTTATTTCTTTTTCCATGGTAAGAGAGGTATAAGTTTGATATTTCTTTGCTATAGTGAACTTCTAGTATAGAGAATCTCCCTTCAATGCAGAGAAGTACTTTATAAATTATAGTTTCCAATGGTCACAAAGCTAGTTTGTGTCAGGAGCAGATCTTCCTAATCCACATTATCTCTAATGCAAAAAAGAAAAAGAAAAAAAAACTAGAAAGCCTTAATGGATTTATTAGCTAATTGATGTGGATAAATTCAGTGGCACTTGAGTAGCAAAGTAGAAAGAGGATCAGAATGACTTCTTTGGCTTGATTCAATTCTAGACTCAGATACTTAGTAGTAATGTGACCTTCATTTCTTTTTGCCTCAGTTTCTTCATCTGTAAAATTAGCTGGAAGAAATGGCAAACCATTCCAGGATCTTTGCTAAAAAAAATCCCATAAGGATGATGAAGACTTAGAAACAACTGAACAGCAAAAATTTACTTCCAACTATGCCAATATCTGTCTATGTCTGCCTATTTTGTACAGCTTCCATTCATTTTCTTTCTTCTTTTTCCATTTTTTGCCCTAGAACTGTGATTTCCCTGGTTAAGGGAATTCATTATGAGGAAATTCTCTCCACTGATTCACTCTTATATCTATAATATTCTAGAACTGTGCAAGGTACTGAGAGGTTAAATGATTTGCCCACAAATCCAGCATGTGTAAGAAGCATCTCTTGAATTCAGATCAAAGGAACATAGAAGTACATGCACAATCTTGAAGAAAATCTTAGAAATTATCTATTCCAAGCTTCCCACAAAGAAATTGAGGCACAGACAGTATTTACACATAAGTAGTAAATGGCAGAACCAGGATTGCCTGATTCCAGATCCAGTAACATTTCCATTCTGACATGGAGGTCTTCCTGTCTGGAAGGCCATGCTACCTCTCAGACTGAAATTTAATATGTGGAAAATGTTTTTGCTAATATGCACTAGCTAAATCTGAATATTCTTTCGTCTCATCAATGGCTGTTTCTAAATCCAAACAATGTATGCTCCTCCTGTCACTCCCCCCCTTTTTTTTTCCTTCTTGTTCCCTCTTCTCCATCCCTTCTGCACTTTCCAATTAAAAGTCACTTTGGCTTAGATCTGCAGCTTACAGAAACCCATGCTCAAGTATTGCTTTGGAAAAAGGGTCATTTCACATGCATAGAAGCCATATTGTCACCATGGTAAATAGCATGGTATTCTTCACATTTAATTGGTTGAGTAATAAATGTCTCCCTCCTAGGGAATTAGGTTCATACCCGCCAAATCAAAGGGCCTTCTCTGCCACCCCCAACTCCATTCTTTTAAACTCAGATTCTGGCAACCTGTTTTCTCCAGATGTTAATATCAACCATACATAACTTGGGACTCTGATGACAACCAGTTCGGGTTTGGGGGTTTTTTTAAGAAAAATACTTCTCTGACAGTACAGACCCCTTCCTGAGGGCTTCATTTGCATTGTGATTTGTGGATAGTTGATTTCAGACACGTTTAACTCTTTCCATAAAGGTAACAGTTTGCATAGAGCAGACTACTATTTTCCTAGAAACATGATCTGTCCATTGCTTTTTTTTCCTGTAAGTTCTGCATTTTTCTTATAGATTTCAAAGCAACAAGAGAGACAGACAGAAACAGAGACAAAGAGATGAGAGAGACAGAGAGAGATGAGCAAAAAGAGACAGAGGCAGAAAGAAAGAGACAGAGGCAGAGAGAAACAGAGAAGGAAAGAAGAGAGGGAGGAAGAGAGGGAGAGAAGTTGTGCTAATTTTCCACTAGCGATAGATTTTGGGAACCTTTGATATTTTGTCAGCCCTTATAAATACATTGATTTTTATTAACTTTCTGTTTTTTCCCCTAAAAAGTGCTGTATTCTAACATCACTTAATCGATTGGAGACTTGGAGTTTAGAGAAGTTACAAGCCCAATGTGGAGACTTTGCCTCTGACACTGCCACTATGATTCTTCATAAAATATTCATTAGCTCCTTGAGCAAAAAGGGAAAGGTGGGTAACTAGAAATGTGCAAAATTAACATTCACATTAAGGAGGGACACTGTAAAGTTTGTTGAGGAAATTATTTTTGCTGCTTCAAAAATTAGGTGAAGCATTTCTTGGCCAGCTTTTGAAGATGGCGTAGTATGCTAGGAAAAGCACCAAATCTGGTGATAGAGTATCTGAATTCAAAATCTATATGACATTGAGGAAGTAACATTTCTGGATTTTGGTTTCTTTATCCACAAAAAAGTAAAGAATTAATAATTATATTATCATTCATCTAGCACTTTAAATGTAAAGCTCTTTTAAAATACATCATTTTATTCTACTACATAGCTAGGAGGTAGATGCTACTATTATCCCCATTATAGAGATAAAGATACTGAGGCAAAAAGAAGGAAAATATCTTATGCAGAGTCCCACAGCTAATAAGTTTCTGAGGCTGGATCTGAACTCAGAGTCCCAATTCAAATTTCAATGATTAAGCTAAGCATTATGTAGAAAGTTTAAAGACAAATTAGTTCACTGCCCTACAAAAACCTGGCACCTAAGGCAAACTATTAAGCACAAATGCCTACACAAACACATATTAGATTTGAGTGAGCATGGGCAATAATGTTTCACAGAATACTCTTTTTTTGGACTTTTCCATGTCCTTGACACCAACGTGGAATATAAATATCACAGCATTTGCTTAAAGATTATTTTGTAAGCAATTATTTTATGTTTTTAAGCCATTTTAAGCATTTTTCAGAAGCAATCTTTAGAATCATTCTAATAAAAAATATTGCTTGTGATATTTGACCCTTCTTTGTTTCAAGATGCTATAATCTTGAAATTTGATCACTCTGGCTCCAAAACTACAGCCTTCCTACGGATGCACAAAGTTTCCTAGGGGAGTACTGATATCCTCTTACTGGTAAAAAGTCTATTATTATTCTATTTGTAAGTAGTAAAATAGTAAGGTTACAGGCCAGAGACTATTTCCTATACATTCGTCTTGGACCCCTATACATAGTGCATTGCCTTGCTCAATTCAGTGAGCATTTCTTTGGTACCGATTATTGGCCAGGCATTGTGCTAAGTCTGGACACTCAGGATAGTACCCTCCAGGAATTTATATTTTCCTGGAGAGAAACCCACATAAATAAATTCAGTTTATATACCAAGAAAGTATTTTTAAAAATCAGTAATATAGTGTCAATACTTCTTAGAATCCTGAGCTTCCTTTTGGGATCAGATGCTACCTTCTATAACAACTTCTTCTGGTCCCCACAATTGTTAAGCATTTGTGTTATTTTAGACATGATCCTTATGTTTTATCACTTTGATTTTTAAAAAGTCTTTTCACTGCTAAGTAACACTGATGATAAAGATATAGGAAAAGTTAAGACATATAAGCTAGAAATGGTTACATCTTTTTGGATTTCAAGAGTCTAAAAATATTTTGGTGTCAAGTGGTACACATGGTCCTCCTCCTGTTAACTTCTCCGCATCATCTGTTACTGCTGATCAATTGCTTTTCCTAGATCTTTTAGGCTTTTATGACACTATTCTCCTCCTACCTTTCTGACAGCTCTTTTTCCTTCCTTTGTTCAGTCTTTACCCCCATGGCACATCCACTAACTTTGAGAAATCCCCAAGACTCTGTCCTTGTATCCTTTCCTTTTGGCTCTGTTTTATTTTGCTTGGTGATTTCATTAGCTCCTAAGAGATTGGTTCTCTCCTCTAAGGAGATGATTCCCAGATCTATATATTCATCCCTAATCTTTCTTCTGGCAGCTAGATGGCACAGTAGATTGAACACTGGGCTTGCAATCAAAAAGATTTGTCTTCTTGAGTCCAACTCTGGCTTCAGATACTTACTTGCTATGTGATACTGGGCTAATCACTTAACCATATTTGCCTCAGTTTCTTCCTCTGTAAAATGAGCTGTAGAAGAAAGGGAAAAGCACTCCAGTATCTGTCAAGAAAATCCCAAATTGGATCACAAAGAGTCAGTCTTAAATAACCCAACCACAATAACAAAAATATTTTTCTTCTAAGCAAGACTATAGTTCTGTGTTTCCAATTTTCCTTTGGACATCTCAAACTCGATTACCCATAAGCATTCCAAAATTAATAGATGGAAAATACATTTCATTATTTTTTCCCAAAACCCTTCCCTCTTTTCATACTCCATAATTTCAGTCATCCAGACTCTCAAGCTTAGTATCAATCTCAACTCCTCACTCCACATATGCTATTCATTGTCAAATCTTTTCCTTTCTAACTCACAGATGTCCATTTTCCTCCACTCAAACAACCATGACTCTGGTTCAGGTCCTCTTCACTTCTCACCTGGACTTTGCAATAGTTCACTAATTGATCTCCATGTTTTGTTTCTTTCCACTCTAATTCATTTTACACTGAGCTGCCAAAGTGATTTTCCTCAAATGTAGATCTAATTATGATACTCGGACCTCTACTCAACAAATTTCTTTGGTTCTTCATTGCTTGAAGGATCAAATATAATGTTCCCTGTTTGAAGTTTCTAACTCTTCCCAAATTCACCCTTCCCTACTTTTATAAAATTTATATTTTGCTCCTCTCCATGCACCATGCACTCTATTATCCAGTTACATTGCCTGATTTGCTATTCTTCACTCATGATACCACATCTACAATCTTTATACTTTTGAACTGTCTGTCCCTATGTATATTCTCCTCCATATCTATTTCACTTGGCTTTAAGACTCAGCTCAAATTTATCTTCTCTGCCCTACCTACAAGCTTCCTTTCCAAGATTAACTTCCATTTACATTGTACATATTGCAGGTACCTAGTTATTTTCATGTCCTGTCCCTTATTAGAATGTGAGGCTCTTGAGGACAGGAACCATTTTAACCCTTATCCTCCAGGTTTGACATAGTATTACCTGCATCTTAAGCATTCTCATGGCTGCCCAGGAAAATTGGCTTTCTTCAAGTCTTGGCTAAAGTCCTACCTTCAGCAAGAATCCTTTCCAAGTCTCCTTAAATCTTAGTGCCTCCCCTCTTTCACCAATTTCTCCTGTATATGTTTTATTTGTATAAGAAGGGAAGGGAAGGGAAAGGAAGGGAACAGAAGGGAAGGGAAAGGAAAGGAAGGGAACAGAAGGGGGGAGGGAAGGGAGGGGAGGGGAAGGAAAGAGAAGGGAAGGGATAGAAGAAGGGAGAAAGATACCCAGATAAAAAGACATTCTGACAAAGAGATGATGGAAAAACTGGGAAAATATTGAATTGCTAAAACTATGAACAGTTTTTAAATATAAATGGATGAATCATTTTCTAATCTGATGAAAAAAAGAGAGAAACCCAATTGTCAATATTAAGAAATTTTAATGAGTGCATAAAAAAATAAAAACCTTTATTCAAAAACATTTTCCAAATTAAATATCAATATATTATTCAACTAAAATGAAATAAATGAATTTTTAAAATACATAAACTGCTCATGTTAATAGAGTAATAAATGGACTAATTTCAGGGGGCAAATTTAACAAATAACAAAAGAATTCCAATATTGAACAGAGCTGCTAGGAAGAGCTGTGTACTCAGTATACTGATAAGTAAATTCTATCAAACATTTAAAGAGCAATTGTTCTTTGATCTTATATAGGTTACAAAAATGGGAAAGACGTCATTTGAACTCCTCTGGGACAAATAATGCCTTGATACCAAAAGAAAGAAATGTCAAAGAAAGAAATCTGTGTATAGATAAATGGCATTAATGAATATCAAACGCTAAAGCATCTAATAAAATGTAATAAAAAGGCTTTAAAAAGATTATGTTATGTGGGAAGACTAGATTTAAGCCAGGATTTGTTTGATATCAGGAAAACTTTAAAGTAATAGGCCACATCAATCACAAAATTAATTTTAAAATCACATGTTGTTTATGTCGGTTTATGTTAGTAGATGCAGAAAAAGCTTTTGACAAAATACTATCCTCTACTTATGTTTTAAAAATTAAAAAGATAATAATAAATGGTGTTTCTTAATAAAGTCAATAAGTTTTCATCAATAAATTAAAAGCTAACATTATCCATAATAAATACTAGAGAGCTTTCCACTTGGATGGAGAATAGAATAGAATGCTGATTATTAATACTATTTTATATAGTTCTAAAAATGCTAGCAATACCCATAAGACAATAAGATATAATTGCAAGAATAAGTATTAGCAAAAAGGAAATGCAATTATTGCTTTTTGAAGATAACATGATGGTTTACTTAAAAAACATCAGAGTCAAACAAAATATAATTAAATAATTGAGAGCAAAGTAGCAGGGTATAAATAAATAAAGCCACAGAAATCATTAGCATTCTGTATTATCTTCAAATTCCAACTGAAAGAGGAAAAAATAAATTTCATTCAAAATAACTACAGTATATATAAAATGTCTGAGAGGCCAGTTACTAAGATACATTCACAGGAATTATATGAATACAACTATAAACATTAAAAATGTAAAGATAATAATTGTGAGTAGTTGCATATGACAAAACTGCTAGTTCTTTGTTTGCACATTAATGACTTCTCGGAGTGATGTCTTCAGTTGCATGCAAATTGGATTTAAGGTAGGAAGAATTGCACAGAGTCAACAGTCTCACTCTTTCTTCCAGAATCATTAAAGTCCAGTGGCAAGACAAAAGTCTAGTTGACTAGTATTGACCCTAGATGCATTAGATGATCTTCTTGTCTTTGATGTCTGATCAAACCCTAAAATCTCCAAAATTTCTGCTGGAACAAATGGAACAAACAATTCTCATCTACTCATTCTGCAAGGAGAAGTTTTATGTTGAGGTAAACATCCACCTAACTCACCAAAAGCAATTTATATATCATATGATAATATAATTAAATTGATAATTTTACCTAAATGTCATATCAATTAAAAAGAGATTACTAGACAAAAATTCAGCTGGATGAAAACAAAAAGCCAAAGGTCTAAAGCAAATTAATGAAAAAATGGGAAAATCTATGCATCTATTTAGGTATCTAGGTATCATCCTCAATACCTATCACTTACCTCCTAAATTTCACTCCCAATTGCTCAAGTTGTATTGGTTCTGCCTTTCCTATATGCCTCATATATACTTCCTCTCTCCTTTGACACTGTCACCACTCTATATAAGCTTTTATCCATCTCACACCTGGACAATTACAATAGCCTATTGATAAATCAACTCTATTCCATTCTATCCTCCATTCAAATGAGCTTCCTAAAATTACCAGTCTGACTCTAACACCATCCTATTCAACAAATTCCACTGACTCTCTGTCACTTCCAGGTTCAAATACAAAATTGGCTTTTAAAGTCCTATCTTTCTTCCTCTCAAGTCTTCTTATTCTTTATTTCTCATTACATAGCTTTGTAATTCTGGAGAAACTGAGGCAAGGTAGAGATTAGAGAGAATTTAATAATTTATTTAAAAGGGAAAGATTTACTGGGACCAAATAGATCCATGATTTCTGAGCAAATCATGCAGTTAGACCAAGGCAGGCAACCCCAAACTATTAGAGGCCTGATACCAAAATGCTGAAATAGTAATTAAGGAACGGGGGTAACAGGGGTGGAGAAGCAGATCAGAGAGACTGCCAGTCCTAGGACAGGTGTCTTATTTCTGGTTGTTTCTAAAAAATAATCCCCAAAACTGAGTCTGCCAGGGCAATTCCAGCAGAATAAGGGATTTCAAAGTTAAAACATAACTAGCAAATCATAGTCCAGTAAATTTTAAGTAAGGAATAAAAACAAAAAGGACTGTTTAAATAATTTCTAACTCAATCTGAACTAATGAGATAGGGGGTGGGGCAGAAATGCCTAAGAAAAATATATCAGTTTTCCCAATTTCCTAACCAGTTTCTTCTTCCCTTTTTTTCTCACAGAAAGGAATTATCAAATGACCATTTCACATATAAATCCCAAGAGTGAATCAAAATTTCTATACATAACAGACTAGTACAGTAAGTTTCCTAAAAATCCTTCAAACTTACAGCAATAGTTACACAGTTTTAATAAATCCCATTTTTAACAAATCTTAAACACAGTAATAACAGTTAAAATTTTAACAATAATTCAACTACTTTCCCATTCCCCTATTATCAGTCCAAATTATATTAGGAGCAGTGGTCTCTCAAAAACTGCTTTCTGCTGAGGATGGTCCCAGATACTCAGTCCAGGGAGGGGATGATGGGTATGGCCGGGTGTGGCCATGCTGCCTGCTACCAAAGCTTCAGGTGGGCTGATCCATGTCTCAGAAGCCAGTCAATCCTGTAAATTGAACAAAATCTAGAACAAAAAAACACAAATCTATCAAGCAAAGGTTAGAACAGACTGATACAAAATGTGAAGAGAGCAGTATGAATTGACCAGCAATAGATAAAATGGCAGTTTGGCTTTAATCCTTTCATTAGTTAGAAATCTTAAAAAAAACAAAAACAAAAACAAAACAAAAAAACAAAAAAAAAAAACAAAAAACTTGGATATCCAGACACAATATCCAGTAACAGATAGATGATCAGACTAAATACTTATTTGTCCAAGTTTTTAGGATATAATGATTACATATAATAAGGCTGGAAACAGCAAGATATAACCAGATTAGAAATAACAAGGTATGACATAATTGAATTGCATTAACAGTTTTTTATTGACCATTGCACTGATCATAGAAATTAGTTACAGGAGGAAAAAATGCAGGGACATACTATCTATAACATAACATAAGCAGTTAAAACTTAACTTTCAGCTAAACAGGATAAAATAGCTTTAATTCATTTTTGCTCCAGTTAACTGTCAGTCTACTAACTGTCAGGGGGTGGAGCTTTAAAACTCCCAAATAGCATTAACTGTAAGTCCCAAGGAATTTTACTTCCAATAACAAATTCTATTAGCTGAATCCTAAACAGATATTTACCATAACCTTATATTTATAACAGTAAGAATTTGTCTCAGTAAGTTCACTTCTTTCATAATCTAAGTAGATGTTTCCATAAGTGAATATTATACATCCAAATCAGTTTGCTTTTAAAAATACCCAAAACATAAATATTTCAAATTGCGTATTTTCCATAACAGAAATATTTTCAAAAGGACAAAAAAAATATTATTTTCAGAGGCTCTTTAATTGACCTCAGGATGACCCAATACAATCAATTGAAACTTAGAATATCCTATACAATATATCCTAATACCACATAAAAGAATCCAAGGGATTCTTAAAACTATTAAACTTTTAGAAATACCAAAAATTCATATTGATAACAATAATAAGTTTGTTTCAGTAAGTTCATAAGTTATCTTTCATATTTAGCCGAAACATTTTCAAAAGGACAAAGAAAAACTATTATTTTCAGAAGTCCTTTAAATGATGGGTATAATCTCAGGATACAATCAATTAAATTTATACAGAATACCGAATTTCACATAAAAGAATCTGAAAGATTCTTAAAAATATCCTTTAAACTTTTGGAAATAGCCCTACCAAATTATAGATCAGTCAATTAAATCAAAAGGAGACCTATCTCTTGAAATATTTTGCCAAAGCCAAGCCTCTGAAGAAAGAGGCTGGAACACACTTGGTGGGGGGAATTCCATGTGGCCACCCTTCCCTTGGTGGAGGGAGGGGGAGAGGGGAGGGAAGGCAAGCTAAACTTCACCCTAGGCTAACTAAGCCCTCCTGGAGTAGCTGGAGTAGCAGAGAGCAGTGGGGGTGAGTTTAATCTTCACCTTTGAAGACAAAAGATTCCTACTACACCCAACCTTTAAAGTAGCAGCAAGCAGTGGGGGAATGCAGTAGGGGAGGGGGAGGGAGGATGATAAGGGCTGCCCTTCCCAATGGACTTTTTCTAAGCTCCAACTTTGGCCAGAGTTAGAGCCTTTAGAAAAGTTAAACTTTCTTTACTTAATTAGAGGCACGTGACCCCTTTCAGGTAAAAACTTAACAGAAGTTCACTCCAACAAGTACTTAAGATCTTACATTCAAAGATAACTAAATCTAGCCTGCATAGGCAACAGTAAAATTATTTCCCATAATTTTAAAACTGCCCAAAAGAATACTCAGAACCAATCGGCATGGAAAGGCAATAGTAAAATTATTTCCCACAATTTCAGAATCATCCTAAAATTCCTAATCAGGTGTTTTCTCCAGCCTGGGTTTCAATCAGATAGGGTTTATTGCCTTTACTCTAGCAGACTCTGAAAACCCATTTCAAGGAAAAACTGCCTTTTTGTTCCTTTTACTCACAAAATAGTACAACAGGTTAAAAAGTTTAAAATCACAAGCAAATTTTGTACTAAGTACAATTACAACATTAAAATACCATTTCCCAAATTTCTTAATTTAGCAGAGCTCTGAACTAACAGGACAGACAAATAAGACACATAGAACACACAGACATAGACTGTGCTGTCAAAAATATTTAGCGCATAGACCAGGGGCTATATGGAAATCTTAGAATAGCCCTGAGGGAAGTTGTCAGTTCAAGAGACTTCCCTCCCAGAATCCAAATGGAGCTTTTTTTTTAGCCAAATGGTGTCTTAAAGACATCTAGATTTAGACTCTGGAATGCTCAGAGTTGTGCCAATTGGCACACAGAACCAGATGTGTCTTAGGAGACACTCAGGTAGTACCCCCTGTGTCCAGTGGACACTACTCTCAGAATTTATGCCCCTCAGCATTTCATTATTCTGAGAATCTAGATGCTAGCACAGAATAGAACAGAATAGGTCTTAAGACATTCAGATTTACTCTCCTGTGGATAAAATGGAGTGTCCACCATCAGGCTCCAGGCCTAGTTGTAGCTGGAAACTGCTCTTTCCCAGAAGCTCTAGAAAAAATCCAGAGGGCCAGCCTCTCCAAGCAAAGAATCCAGATTCCCACCCATCCTGAGATCCAAGGTGTACACCCGAATGTCTCTATTCTCTAATCCTGCTCATTTTCTAACATCTCACTGGGGCCTCCAAAATGTAATGCTGGAGAAACTGAGGCAAGATAGAGATTAGAGATTATTTAATAATTTATTTAAAAGGGAGAGATTTACTGGGACCAAATGGATCCATGGTTTTGTTGCAGGGCAGAATGAGACTATTGTCTCCAAGAATCCAGCAAACAATGTGCGTTCTCACGTATATGCATGTGGCTCAGACTCAGAGGGTAGACTGAGGCAGGGGCGGAGTCAGGGTGCTAAGAGAAGGAACCGTTCTCTGACAGGGTGGGGTGAGCCTCCGGAGAGGGGGATGACATAATAAGGAGGGGCACCCTGGAAATGGGGAGAGGCATCTTGATAAGACTGTATCTGATATTCCCATAGCTTGGGATGAGGAGAGGCATTCTGATATTCTAAAACATAAAGTATTTTATCCTTATCAAATATTCTGATAAAGAGGGAGGGGAGGTTTTTCAGGACTGAGCAGACAATGATAAACTGAAGTAGAACACTTAGGGAAACCAAGGCAGGAAAATTAGGGAAACTGAATCAGGACAATAAAAGAGAATGATGGACTAAGAGTTTATAATCCAGAGATACTGACTTTTTAGTTTTGGGGTTTTTTCCCATATAAGGCATCTTATCCCCCAACTCTGCATTTTCATTGATTATCCTATAATGGGATTTTTAGTATTATTTTATTAATTTTTCATTTTAGAGGACTCAGGACCATTCTTTCTGCAAGTTTGGATTAAGTGAAAATCTATCTTTTATTAATATTAATGTCATCTGACCAAAACTTGTGCCACAGAATGAAAAAGTTTAAGACCTTAAATTGATGTTTTTCCAATTATGTCTAACTCTTGAAACCCCATGGACCATAGTATAGCAGTACTATCCATGAGGTTTTCTTAGCAAAGATACTGAAATGCTTTGCCATTTCTTTTTCCTGTGAGGCCTTAACTATTATTTAGATCCAAAGCCAAAAAAAGAATCTGAATTGTCACTTTCTCCTTGACAACATGTAAATCTCCTTCTCCCACTCCCATTAGCCTATTTATGAACTCTCAAATATCCAAATTAACTATAAAACATATATGAAAAAGGATACTATCTGTTACTAAAGAAAGAAGATGTATAGAATACATGTATAGAATAATTTTGCAAATATATATGTACACACATATATACATATGTTTACATTTATTACATATACCAATTTGTGTCTATTGATAGCCGGTAGGGCAAGAGCAGAGGATGGGAAGGAAAAAAAAAAAAAAAAAAAAAAAAGAGCAAAAGAAAAAGAAATTGACATGATAACTGATGGTATAATTAAAAGAAATAGATGTACATCTTCATATATAATCATCTTATAAAAATGTTTTTATTTTATTTCATAAATTAAAACTAAAATAAAATTTAAATTAAATATAGTTTAATCAGTTAACAGGACTTAGCTTATCTATGAAGCTTGTCTAAATAGGCTTATTTCTTCATGAGTTTACGATTCTGTTTAAAAATGTACAACTTTTTTTTTTACATTGAAAGAAGAATGGGATTATGAATCTATCCATGAGGTTTTATTTATTTAATTTTTATGGCCTATGGAGGAATGGACAAAATTATAACATGTAAAAGAATACTTTTTGTATTCTATACATCTGTCCTTATTAGAAGCATGATGAATATTCAGATTTATTGTTTTCTTTGAGTTTTAAATCTATACTTGAGAATAATAATAAAACTTAGGTTTTTACCTCTAATTTCTGCATTGTACCAAATATATTTTATCAGCAGTAACTACCATATGAATTCAGAAAAGAAGAATTTCCTCTAGAACAGTTCCCAGTGTCTGGAACATGCTTGACTTGGAACACTCTTTTGTCTCATCTCTGCCCCCTACATTCTTTCAAGTCCCTGTATTGCCAGTGTACTATCTTCAGTCTCAGAATATCCCCAATTTCTCCTGAACATATTTGGTTTGAACATTGTGGATTACATGTTGTTTCCCCCATTAGACTGTTAGTTTCTTGAGGGCAGGAAATTCATTTTGTTTTTGTTTTTTGTTTTTGTGGGGGGGTTGCCCTACTTTATTTTGCCTTTTTAATCTCATTGCTTATTTAATCTCATTGCTTAACTGACATTATGTCAGTTGTTGTTTGTCCTTCAAGGATAGATGACATCAGGAAAGTATGTCATGACTTGCAAATGATTTGGATTTAAGGGAGGCAGGGCTTTGCAAAATCAGCAGCCTTAATCTCTCTTTCAGAGCCTTCTAGGTCCAGTAGCAAGATATAGATCAAGATGACTGGAGATGGCCCAGATGCAGTGGGAAATTTGGGCTTTTTTAAGTTAAGGTCTTACACAGGTCTCAGTGTTTACAAATATTAGATGACTAACTTAGTGATAGAAAGAAGAGGGCCTAAAAATGCAAAATCTAAAATGATTGTATTAAGTACTAATCATCAGAATTATTTTGTGCTGGCTAAAAAATAGAAACTTGATCAGTGGAAAAGAATAGACACATAAAACCCATAGGCAATTAGTCATAGTAACATAGTATTCAATAAACACAAATACTCCAATTACTAGGATAAGAACTTACCTTTTGATTATTTTTGGTTTGTTCTATAATTTTCTCTTTGATCTTGTGGTTTTAAATTTTAGCAATATAATTTTATATGTTTTGTTTATAAAATCTCTTTGAGGTATTGATCAGTGGGTTGGATTTTTTTCTCCTATTTCTACTTTTTATTTTTTTTTTTTAATGTCCTGTGCATCCAGGACAATTTTCTTTGATTATTTCTTGTATTGCTGTGTCAATAATGTTCTTTTTTGGTCACAGTTTTCAGGTAGTCCAGCTATTCTTGTGATTTATTTTCCTGATCTGTTCTCCATATTTGTTGTTTTTCTTATAGGATATTTCACATTCTGTTCTATTTTTTTTTCATTCTTTATATATTGTTTTGTTATTTCTTGGTTTCATAGCTTCACAGGCTTATCCTTGCCTAATTCTAATTTTCAAAGAATTAATTTCTCCTTTAAGACTGTATATCTCCTTTTTCTAGTTGATTAACTTTTTTTTCATAATCTTGTTTTTTCTATTTGGAAGGGTTTTTTCCCAGTTTTTCCCCAATCTCTCTCATTAATTTTTACCATCTTTTTTTGGGTCCTTATATATATATATATTCTTTCTGAACTGTTAGCCGTTTATTCTTTGGAGTAGGACAGGGTTTTGTTTACTTCACTGTCCTTTGAAGATGAATCCCAGTGTTCTCTATTCCCATAGGAAGTTTCTATGGTTGGGTTCTTTCTTCTTTTCTTGTTTTTTGTTTTTGTTTTTGTTTTAAATTTCAATGAGAACTATTAATATAAAAACCTCTGAACCTAGAATGAGGGGTATAGTATTTCCGGCTTCACTTCAGTTCTCCCTTCTGATCTAGAATCCCACACCAAAAGTTCTCCCCTCCTACAAATATCTCCTGGTAGGCATACCTGCCTAACTGCTTCTGCATTCACCAGATATACTGTTTCCTTCTCAACAAGCCTTCTCATAGCCTCAGCAACACAGCTGGGCCTAACGTTCCTAACCAGCCAAGGTTGCCTCAGTTTTTCCAGACTCAGATCCCAACTTTCCAGGCTATTCAGGAAATAAAACTTCCTGTGGTTCCAGCTGAGGATCCCTCAGAACCAGCTAGCCCCAGGGTTCTCACTTGCAGTTTCTGTGAAGCTAACCTGGAAATATTTACACTTCCCACTGATTAAACCCAAGTCCTAGAGTCTTTTGGCTTTTCTCAGGTTGTCCCTAGAGAACCCCTGTACTGCCCCAAGTTTTACTTATTTTCACCAGTCTCTATTAGCCTTGAGGCACAATTTTGTTTTCTTTGGGGGGAAATTTAGAGAGCTTGGAGATCTTCCCAGAATCCTCCCCAATAACTTACTTTTTAATTTAAAAAATTGAAAATCTGGAAAGTAAACTAGTAGAAATTAGATTTAGACCAACAGCTCAATATGTTCATATTCAATATGTTCTAAAAGGATACATAACCTAAATATGAAAGATCATATCATGAAGAAGTGAGGGAAGAAGCTATCTTTCACCACTATGTATAGATAAATAGTTCTTGCTCAAACAAAGGATAAACAGAATTATAAGATTTAAATAGAACTTTTTGAATAGGTAATATTAAAAAGGTTTTGAAAAGCAATAAGAAATCCATATACCTAAAAGGAAAATGGTTCAAAAAGGGGGAAACAGGGCAGGGAGGGAGAAAGAATCCCTTACAGAAAATTTCTCCAATAAGGTTATTTTTATTTTTATTCTGAACCAAAAAAAAAAAAAAACATTTTCAAATACAAAACAGAAAAGAAAAAAAGATGGTGTATAAAATCCCCATTGCATTTCACTAATATTTAAAAACAGTCTATAATAATTCCATATTACATTTAAAACTCTTCCACTTGTCTGCATTCTTCTGAAATTCCTTTTGTTCCTTCCTGTGTAATTTTTAAATGTTTCAATAGACCATTTTTTTTTTAACTAACTTCTCATATTATCATTCAGTCCTTTCCCCCAGTCAATAATCAAGAGAAACTGGGAGGGGAGGGAGGAAAGGAACCTCACAGTATATAATCTCAGTCAAGCAAAATGAATACCATAGTGGCCATGGAGCATGTCTTACCAGAAGTTCAGGGTCACACAGCTAATGAGTATCTATTTGGACCAGATCTTCCAGACTTCAGGCTCAGCGCTCTAACATCTCTACCACCTAGATCCCAAAGAGAATTTTTTCTTCTTTTTTTTTTTTTTAATTATAAACAATACTATATTACCATATATCCTTTTCCAAATGCTCACACTAAAGTAACTTTCTAAGTTTTGTTTGACTTGTATTTATACCTCAAAGGCCTACTCAATACTGATCTTTCCATCTTAAAAATGGTAGAAAGTGCTCCATTTTTTTATTTTTTTAGGATTTTAGGATTACCCTCATTTTTGCAGAATAAGTTATTCTTGGTTTATATCGATATATTTTACCTTTTGGATAAAAGATATGCTATCTTTTTTATAGAACCTTCAGATCTTCTGTCATCCTTACTGTGATTTCCTGGTGTTTGAGCTGCTTTTTTCTTGAAACCTGCAGTCTTTTTTGTTGGATGTGAAGCTGATGTATTTTGATTGTGACAATTCAAGGACTTTTCCATTTGGTGGAATTTTATTCAGGAAGTCATAAAGTCTTCCTATTTTCTTTTTGACCTTTGTTGTGAATAAATCTAGGCAGTTTTTATTTGGTGTTTTCTTGAATTACCATGTCCAAGCCTTTTTATATTAATGATCTTTTTCAGGGAATTCAATGATTCTTCTGTTTTCTTTTCTAGATTTTTTTTTGTAGGTCAGTTTTTTCATATCTGTTACTTCACATTGTCTTCACTTTCTAAAATAATTTTTCTTTCATTAATTTTATAGCCCAATAGAATGTAAACTCTTTTAGGAGTTTTGGTTCAGTTTGGTTTTAAATTCTCTGACACTGTATCTTGCACATAATATGTGCTTAGTAAATATTGTTAGAGTTGTTTGGAGCAAGACCAATTCCAAAAAAAAAAAAATGCTGTTAGAAATGAAACTCATTGTTTTTCATTATAATTGTTTTGTTTTTCCATAATCATATACTCTTTTTCCCACTTAATAGCATTTTATTTTTTCCCATTACATGTAAAAATAGTTTTCAATATAATCTACTGTTGGTATACTTAAACAAATAGGAATGGCCAAATGTGTTGTAATCATTGACTTGAGTCCACAGAAGTGCCAATAATACTTCAAGTGTCTGTAATTTCAATTGCTTTCCATTTCCTTTAACAGTAATAGCTTGCATCTTTATGGCTCTTTAAGGTTTGCAAAGTGTTTTATAAATATTATCTCATTTGATCCTCACAACCATCCTGGGAAGTAGGTGCTATAATTATTAAGTGAACAGGAATTTATTAAGTGCCTACAATGTTCCAAGGCACTGTGCTAGGCAACAGAGATATAAAGACGAAACTGAAACAGAACCAGTCTTCAAGGAGTTGATATTCTGTTAAGAGTTGTGTGTACATGGAAAGTGGTAGAGTAAAAGAGATAGAAGGTACATAGAAAATTAAATACAAAACATCTATTAAGTCATTTTCAAGAGTGGTGGTTATTGTTACTATTGTGTTGTTATTGTAGTTGTTGGTTTTATTTGCTCTTGAAGAGGATCATGACATTAGGAAAATGATGTCATGACATGAAAGCAGATTGGATTTAAGTGAAGGAGAGCTGTGCAAAGTCACCAGCCTCACTTTCCCCTCCAGAACCATCTGTGTCCAGTGGCCAGATATAGAACAAGACAACTAGAGATGGCCTTGGAGACAGACTTTGGTTTTATTTTTTTTTTCTTTAAAGGAAAACACTAGAAACCGGCAACAGGATGGAGCTCAAGATAAGCTTGTTATAATAATCACTTGCTCTCAAGCTTAAAAGAAACTAGAGATTCTTTGAGGCAAGGGAGATGAAGGAATGTATTCCAGATCTAGAGGTCTACCAATGGAAAAAAATGAAAATGGAAAATAGAATGTCATTAGTTTAGGAATTTCTTCCACCAAGCCACCCATATATACCTTAGTAAGTGAACAATTTTGTAGGGCCACACAGATAGAAAATGTTAAAGGAGAAATAAGAATGTAGATCTTGGTAAATTCAGGTCTAACACTATGTCCTAAACCCCCTCTCTCATGTTGAAATGAGACCAGTATAAAATGACTTTTCAGATTTTGGCATTTTCCATATTTATATCTTACTTGTTTCCCATGGACAACAGACACAATCATTTTGCCTTTATAGTTTTTATTTCTGTTCTATCTTTTTTCTTGGGAATTTAAGCCTCTTTGTTGCCATATGTTCTTCTAATTTTCCATGAACATAATATCTGCATTTCATGCTACCCACTATCAATCTTGCTTTCAACATCATTACCACCTTTGCTGATGTTTTTGGCATTATCATGAACTCTTTCCTTGCAATTCAGCCCAGTAGGAGCTGGAAGAAAAGATGTTTTGAGGTAACCTCCTTTTAAACTAAAAGAATGAATTCTTCTCCCTCCCTAAAGACAATATAAGTCATTCAAGAAACAGCTTAACTTGGATCCTATCCTGAGCCTTCCTTGTTTTCACTAGTTTCTTTTATTCAGTGATTTCACCAACACCCTGGCATATAGATAGACACTTAATAAATGCTTATTCCACTTGTCCCCTTCCCTTTCATCTTCATACCATTTGTTGTTCAGTATATTTAGAATCTCTCCTTTCTTAGCTCTACCTCTAAGAATCTTTGTTCTCCTTCAAGAATTGTTTCAAGTTATTTTGTAGGACTTCTTTTCACAAATTTAACAAGTGCAAAGTAGAGATTTAAACCTAGGTCTTAACCATAGAGCTAGTGTTTTTTCCACAATATAAAAATGCTCCCATGAGTAAAAATTCCTTACATGACAACTTTATTATATATTTAAAAGAAATAGCAAGTTGTAAATAATAGATATTCATGTATAATTATATTTTATCATACAATCTTATAAAAATAACTTTTTTATTCAATTAATTAAAAACAAATAATTTTTAAAAATGTCTGCCAAACATGATTACTAGAGCAGCAGTAGTATCAATAATAACACTATTGCTGCAGGTGCTGCCGCTATTACTGCTACTACTACTACTACTACTACTACTAATAATAATAATAATAACAATCATGTTGGTTTAAGTTCTAATCATCTGTCACCTAGTTTTTAATATAACCTCCAATTTTTTTCTTTATCTTAATGCTAATGTATTTTTTTTAACCTCTGTCCAAATAATCTCCTGAATGCACTCTTCTGTATATGTCACTTCTCTGTTCAAAACTTTTTGTGTCCCTTCATGGTTTAGCAAATAAGATACAAATACCTGATCCTACCATTCCAAGTAGCAATAAATTAGATCCAACTTCTCTTTCCAGCCTTACCTCAAAGTTACCCTCTTCACATTCTTTATATTCTAGTCAAATAAGATTATCCCCTTTAACATGTTTTCATCCTTCCTTCTTTCTCCTAAGTAGTCAAACCTGGAATAGGCCTATTGCTTCCTCATCTCCATCTTCTGAAATTCTTCCCTGATACATTTCCTTCATACAGCCATGTTATGAAAATTTCTCATTCACCTCCTATTTCCCCCTTTCAGGGACTGAGGTATCTGTCACCTCATCTTTCTCATCTCACTTTACTTGGAACCCTCTTTACCCTCTATCAGATATCTCTTTGTATTATACCTATTTGAATATATCTTTCCTATATAGTAATTTTGCTAGCTATTATTATTAGACTAAAAATTCCTTGAGAGCAGCGTATGGGTCATATCAGTCATCTTATTCCTAGTGTCTAGCATAATAAAAGCTTAATAACTAACTGCCTGTTGAAATTACAGTTCTAGGTTTCAATTAGTGGGAACAATGAATCCCCTCAAGTTCATGTTGCATTTTTCCATTGGACTGGAACTAATGACCACATTTTTTTTTTCATAATGATAACTTTGAACAGTGTAGATTTAGATACATGTGATCACTGCATAGGAATTTGTTGTTCACACAAATGAGACCCCTTCTGTAATTTCAACATTATAGGACCAAAATAATTTCATTGTATAGGACATGTATCATACATCATAGCATTTAGGAGGGACCTGACACATCAATCTAAGAAAGTCATAGAGAGCATGGAACAGTACAAATAGGGCCAATTTGGCCCTATTCCAAATGAACTCAGGTCATTTATATACTACGTGAGAGACCTTGGGACTCCATCTTCTTAGATTTCAATTCCTCATTCTAAAATGAGAGTTGAATTAAGTGGTCCATCAAGGATTCTTCTGGCTGTGAACTTTTAATACAATCTAACACCCTCAATTTACAGGAGAAGAAATTAAAAACTGCAGAAGCTAGGGACTTGCCTCACACAGGTAGCAACATAGGCCCCTTCTCTCTTCTGACACATGCATTGAATACTTGCACTATTGCTGTGGTCATCTGGTTGGCCTTCCTGACTCAAGTATTTCCCAAGTCTATGCTCTTCCACTCATCTGTCAGTGACCTTCCTAAATCCCAACCATGCTTCCTGGAGACCAAAAGACTAAGATCAAATTTAACCTCAGACACTTTTTGGACAAATTATTTAGCCTCTTTTTATTTGTCTTAGCTTCCTCAACTGTAAAATTGGAGTACTAATAGAATAACAGCAATTAGTTCTTAGTATTGTTATGAGGAGTAAATGAGAAGTTTACCTTTTTACAAAAAACAACAAAAAAAAAAACAAAACACAGTAAGGTGCCCTGCAAAGACTTCATTCCTTCCCTTATTGTCCCCTATTACCTTCAGGATCAAAAGTAAAATTCTTAGTATGCCAAATAAAGCTCTTCATAACCTATTTCCCCCTCCCACCTTTTCAGACTTCTTACACCTTCCAGACATATACTCTTCAGGTCCCTTACAATACATTGACAGAGACCTCCTTGCCTTTCCTTAAACAAGATCCATGATTTCCAGGCTATAGCCATTTTTTCTGGTTATCTCCCATGCCTAGAGTCTATCTTCCAGCTTCTCTGACTTCCTTTAAATTCCCAGATAAAACTCCTTCTACAAGAATACCTTCCCAAATTATCATAATGCTAGTATCTTCTCTCTGTTGATTATTTCCAATTCATCCTGTATATATCCTGTTTGTACAGGCTCTTTACAAGTGATTTCCTCCATTGAACCAACAGCTCCTTGAGAGCAGACACTATCTCGTACCTTACTTTATGGTCCCAGCTCTTGGGATAGTGTCTAACATGTTGTCCTTAATATGTGTTTCTAGATTGACTGATTAACTGAACCCAGTTG
The DNA here is from genome assembly GCF_048593235.1 of Sminthopsis crassicaudata. NCBI lineage: Eukaryota > Metazoa > Chordata > Mammalia > Dasyuromorphia > Dasyuridae > Sminthopsis > Sminthopsis crassicaudata. The sequence goes on along the minus strand of NC_133622.1, from coordinate 168,338,297 downwards.
CTCTGACAGATTCTACGTTTTTTTTCATGAAGTGGAAGGATATAAGAAATCTATGTATCTACAAAGAACACTGGCTTTGTCTGTTCTTCCTCCTATCAGTTTAAAGGCCTTTTCATACTATTTGGAATTTTGAAAACCTTAAAATGGAGACAGGCTCCTAGCCTTGTTTATGGAGTAATGGGAAAATTACACCCATCGTTTTAGTGCATGTTTCTTTATGTAATCTCTTTCAGCTATCACGTGTTTTATCCTATGAAAACCACAGCATCTGTAACCACTTACCATCCAGAGCACTTTGCCGAGTGAGTTCAGTCCTGAGTACATTGAGTTATTTTGAAAGACAAATAAAACAACCCATCTATGGAACCTCTAAATATAAAACCCATGCCCATTGAAGTGCTTCAACAACTTAATAAGGTGCTACTTTCACATGAAACAATGCAAAGAAAGAAGGGGATATCTTTTAAATATGAAATATAAAAATCAGAAGATTTGCTTAAAAGCCTCAATCCAAAGCTTTATGAGAGCCTCCAAACCCTTTTCTACCTTACTTTTAAAAAGACATGCCTTCTTCTGAGTGCCAACAGTTCCTAAACATTATATTTAATTCAAAAGATTAACTAACAGTCCTATTCCTACATCCAAAGTCTATCATTTAAAATCTATTTAAATTTCACTTTCAAATCCCTGTAAAGGATAATGGAAGCATGCTCTAGGGACCAGGATTAAACTGTTTACCTCTAAATTCCTACTAAGTTGTAGATGGAAGAAAAGAAAGAGGAGAAAATTTAAATTGGCCTTTTTTTTTTCCTTTTGGTCACATGGTTCCCTAATACCTACCACATAAAGTTCAAGATTCTTTGTTTGGCTTTCAGACCTTCCACAATTGGGCTCCAAGCCAACTCTCCAGCCTGATCTCTCAAAAATATCCTTCACATGTTTAATACTCTAGAGAAACTAGTCTAAAAATGTCTATTGAACTTTCCTGCATTTACCCATACAATTTCCTATGCCTGAATGCCTTTTCCTTCCTATGAGATATAGCATTGGCAAATTTGTATTGTATTTTAAAATGTGAAAAGTGCTTTTCATTTGTTATCTCATTTGAACTTTGTAACAACCTTATAAAGCAGGAATGATAGTTACTATTCACTGTTGTTATTAAGTCATTTCGATGATGTTTGACTCTGATTACATTTTAGCATTTTTTTTATTAAAAATACTTGAATAGTTCACTATTTCCTTTTCAATTCATTTTACAGATAGAGAAATTGAGGAAAATAGGGTTAAGTGATTCACTCAGAGTCACACAACTAAGTGTCATGGCCAGATTTGAACACATGAAAATGTCTTCCTGATTCCAAGTCCAATGCTCTATCCACTGTGCTGCCTAGCTAATCCTGCTATTCCTACTCAATTATAAATTAAGAAATTAAATGTTATCAAGATTTCAGTACTTAATCATTGTTACATGGTTAAGTGGGGCAGTAAAAGTGACATCTATCAGAGCCCCCTGATACAAAGGCAGGGAAAAAGTCCTGAAGATTTGATTGATTCTGGCAGTGGTTCTCAAAGTGAACTTTCAGGAAGTTCATATTATTTTAATAATACTAATACATTTTAATTGTATATGGTAAATATCAAAATGCATGCCCACATAAAGAAAACCTCTAATATAATAAGTATCATCAGATATAATTCACATAAAATTATTTGGGATCTTTAGTAATTTTTAAAAGTATAATGGGGTTCTAAAATCAAAGTTTAAGAATCTCTGGTCTAGGAGTATAAACAGTGAGCTATTGACATAGTATTCTGTTCAATCTAGGGCATAAAAAGGCTTGTCCATATTATTTACTTTGTTGAAGTAATTATATGCATTATTTTCTTGAGCCTACTTAATTTGCTCTATATCCATAATCTTATTTTCTCAAAATCTCTCATACTCATCATTTTTACTAAATTTATATTATTATATAGATCATCAATAAATAAATAAACACTCACTAAAAATCAATTATGTGTCCAACATTTGTCTAGAATGGTAATATGGCATATTCAATAGGTAACCAACCTCAGAACCATTGAGTCTTGGAGTCAAATCTCCTCTCTACTGTCAAAGTTTGGTTTTGTTGTGACTTTGTTGTGCTCAAAGTCACAACTTTGAGCAAATTTCTTAATCAGTAAACTTCAAGCAATTCTCTAAAATAATTCATAGAGAAGGTGCTCAATCTGCATTGATAGAGTGCATTTCCCTACAAATTCCCTAAATTAATAATACAAAAACAGAAGCCCAATCTCTTTCATGCACTATAATATTTATTTTTTCATCCATTCTCCAATCAATGAGCACTCACTTGATTTCCTTTTCTTTGCTACCAAAAAAAGTGCTATTATAAATATTTTGATGTATATTGGATCTTTGATTTCCAGTAGGGGGATTACTGTGGGGAAAATGCTGAGTAGTTTAGTCTCTCGCTTTGTGGAATTTCACATGACCAGAAGGGTTGAGTCCTTTCCCACAATCAAGTGTGCTTGATTTCCCACAGCCCCTTCAACGTGAATTGTTCCCATTTTCTGTCCTCTCTGCCAATTTGCATGGCATAGAAAATAGCCTTGGAGTCATTTAATTTACATCTCTTTTTCATATTAACAACTTAAAATATGTATATATGTGGTAATTTATCATTTTATATCTTCATTTGATAACTTTTGCTTATTTTCCCATTTAGCTAAGACCCTCTTTTTTTGCATGTTATATTTAATTTTAATTAGCGATATAAGTATCTAAATATGTACTTAGAAAGCGAACATCACAACTTACTCCAAATCTTAATTAAGTTGCAGAAATTGCGGTAGTTACCTTTTAAGATCTAAAGAAAGTAGATTTTTAAATGTAAAAAAAAAAATCCAAAATATTACTCTGTAGTAAAATTATAGCTAAATCACAGCTGACTTTTTTCCTTTCTCATATATATATGTGTGTGTGTATGTGTGTCCATACATGAAAAGTATGTTTATGTATATATACATATATATATGCATATGTAATATATATATATAAGTAATATATATATGTAATATATATATAAAGTATATAATATATATATATATATATATACACCACTAGAAAATAGGGGAAGAAAGAGAATTTTATTTCTGTAAACAAACAACAAAATTAAATAGCTATTTGGTTCACCAAGTTTGCAAAGGTCTATAGATGCAATGACCCTTCATCTGTATATGTATTAATTCCCAAATACTTTACATCTTAGATTTTAATTAGAGATATTTTACGCAAATATTTTCCCATTCAACTATTCCTCTTCAAATTGGAACTTCATTGATTTTATTTGTTCAAAAGTGTTTTAAATTAATTTTACATAAAATTATTCCTTTATTTTATGATATCTATTCATGTTTAAGATTTCTTTCCTTCGCCCTGATTATTTTTATAAATCTCATTTCATTCTATATTTTCCTTAAAGTAAACTTTTTTTTCAATAATATACTCATTTGAGTATATTGTGGAAATGCCAAGTGTTGTAATCTGACCTTCAAATGCCCCCTAAGTACATTTTTTTTTTTTTTTTGGCTTATCATCTCACCTATACCTAAACTCTTTGGATACTCAAGTTACTTCCAGTTTACCATACAGTTGACCAAGTATGTGTAGTCACCCCTCATTAAAATGTAAATTCCTTGAAATCTAAAATTATCTCAATTTTCCACTTGCATATCTGGAGCTTTGCACTATAGAACCATGGTAATAAAGCCTTTTTCATTCATTCATTAATCCATATGGTATAAAATGTCAGTTTAATAAAAATGAGACATAGATAATTGTCCATTATTAGACAAGAAAATTCTTATTTTTAGGTAGTCCTTCCCTCCAATAAATTTCTGGTTTTGCTTTTATCAAAGAGTATACTACTCTGTTTAAAGTTTCTAATTTTGTTCATCTCATCTTATTTACTTTACTTTTTTTTTTTTAAACCAGGATCAGTTTTGAAGAACAACTTCTTTATAATATAGTTAGTGGACTAATAATGTCTCTTCATTTCAGGGGTATAGTTGCTTATTTTAAGAAGAATTGACACCAATAAATCAGTTATTTAAAAATGAATTTTTCATATGTCTCAACTCATAAAAGGTGACAAGGTTGTTAGCTGATGTTAGATCTTATCACAACGATTCCTACCCAATGGACAGGTTCTCTTTTTCTAGTTACATTAATTTCATTCATCCACAAAAAAGACTTTTAATTTCATTAAAATATTTAATTTTTAATTTTAAAATACTCGTGTCCTTTGTTGATACCTTGGTAATAGAGTATCAGGTCTGGAGTCAAGAAGACTTGTCTTATCCAACCTCCAGACACTTACTAGCTGCATGACTCTAAGCAATTTACTTAACCCTATTTGCCTCGATTTCCTTAGCTGAAAATGAGTTGAAGAAGGAAAGGACAAAATATTTCATTGCCTTTGTAAAGAAATCCTAAATGGGGTCAAAAGGAATCAGACATGACTGAAACATGACTGAACAATAACAAAAAATGGTTTTTGGTTAAGAACGTATCCCCTTTATGTATATATGTGATCTTTTCTAATTATGTTATTCTTTCTTGGATAATATATATCTTAAGATTTATTAATTACTGGATTAATGAGGTCAATTATTTCTGATTCTTATTTATCTACTCTGTTCCATTAATCTGGTATATTATTTTTTTCTACCAAGCATTGCTCACTTGCTAAATTTTCTCCCTTTGAGAGATCATAAGAAAGTTCTCTTTGGGATATGACATCAACATTCAACAAATTACTCCCTTATTCAGCTGTGCTGACACTTTGCAAAAGGTAGGGTCCAAAATAACAATTAACTGGGTAGTCCCATATCAGGATACTCATTAATTAGCAAGACTGAAGATCCATCTAATTCATCTGAAGTACCACCAGCAAATAAAGTCAATAGCAGAAGCACTGAGTATGGGGGGCAGTGCATTGGCTGAGCAGTGGGCAGTGCTTGGTGGAAAAAATAATGAGTTCTGTTTTAGACTTGTTAAGTTTAAGATGCTTATGGGATGGAAGAATAATCAAGATGATGAGGTATCATGAAAAAGTACAGCCTAAGTACTCTCCCACCGTACTTCCTCCATAAACCTTTAGAAACCTTACTTAAATCTGATCAGGAAATCCAAGAAAAAGTCACTGTCATTTTTCCAAGCCAATTAAATTTAGAAAACCAGAAGGATCTGAAGTCCCTAAAAAATAAGATCTAACCTAGAGTACATCACAAGTGGAACATTCCAGTCCCCAAGAATTAAAAAAAAAAAAAAAAAAAAAAAAAAAAAAAAAAAAAAAAGCCAAAACTGGATACCAGACAGAAACTCCAGAGAAGAAAGAGATTTCCAGCCTTCCCTAAACTAGCACAGGATGCAGTAATTTATATGACATGGCACCTCAGTTATTCATTATTCAGTTCTGAGTCACAGATCCAGGATGAACTGAGGAGAGGATCTATACCTGTAAGTTACGTACTAAGCAAGGAATAAGCTTAGAAATAAAAATCACTTTGAGATACTGAGAACCCTGAAAGCAGCAAGACAGATGCTCAGAGCACATCACCCCAAAATATGTGCAATACACAGTCCTAAAATAAAACCCAAAGTCAAATAATGAGGAAAAAAAACAAGAAAAAGAATACTAACATAAAATTATTTTTATAAGGAAAAAACAAACCCAGAAAATGAAAAGACTCAAAAATATCTTCAGGATAAACCTGAAAAACAAAAATGCAAGTTGGATACAAGTCCAACTAGAATTACTAAGAGAGAAAGAAGCAAACAAATTTAAAAGTTCAATGTGATTTTAAATTTTGTAACAAGGGGCCATACCACATGCAAGATCTACATCCCAAAGGAAAAAAAATTAAAGGAAAAGGACTTTATAGGTACAAAAATATTTATAGCAGCCTTTTTATCATGGCAAAGAATTAGAAATTGAGGGAATAGAATATCCAGCAATTGGGGAATGGCTGAACAATTGTGAACAATATGATTGTCCCATGAGAAATAATGGTCAAAATCTCAGAAAAACTGGGAAATTTTTATATGAAATGATGAAAAGTGAAATGAGAAGAACTGGAGAAACATTGTACACAGTAAGCACAATATTGTACAATGATTGACTGTGAACAGCTTATTCTCAGCAATACAATCATCCAAGATAATTCTGAAGTACTTAAGATGAAAAATGCTATCCACCACCAGAAAAAGAACTGATGAAATCTAAATATTGTTTGCAGCACAATTCCATAAAATGGAGAGTGGGAGGGAAAAAACAGAAAAAAGCAGAATGGATTAGAAACCAAAATCCAACAATATGTTATTTTTAACAATGGTATCAAACTCAAATAGAAATGGGGGTCATAAAGATAAGGAAATGGGTTGCATGGAAATTTCTATGACCTATATCTTGACTTAGTTTTAAAATGTAATATTAACTCCATTTATAATATTTTATTTATTTTGCTAACTTTTCCAATTTTATTTTAATTTGATTAAAGTCACACTCAGGACTGTTGTGGGCCACATTTGGCCCATGGTTCACAATTCTGATATATTTGCATTATGTGAAATGTGTTTGAAATTTAGTAAAATACTTTCAGAATTAAACTAAATTCAGAATAAACTAAATGGAATTAGTCTGAGAGATTAACAAGGTATATTTTGCTGAAAGCCACTATAAATAATGAACTAATATCAATCGTAAATACATATGCTAAAATGCTATAGCATGCACATTCTTTTTTAAATTTCTTTTCAATAGCTTTTTATTTTTCCAAATAAATGCAAAGATAGTTTTCAACATTCACCTTTCCAAAATCTTGTATTCTAAATTTTTCTCCCTCCCTTTCTCCTCCCTATCCCATGAATAGCAAGCCATCCAATATAGATTTAAAATGTACAATTCTCTCAAACATATTTCCATATTCATCATGCTGCACAAGAAAAATCAGATCTAAAAGTAAAAGAAAAAAAAATACAAGAAAAAATAGCAAACAACAACAGTAAAAATAGCTATGCTTTGATCCATATTCAATTTCCATAGTTTCCTTTCTAGATGCAGATGGCTTTTTCCATCACAAGTCTTTTGGAGTCACCTTGAATCACCTCATTATTAAAAGAGCTAAGTCCATTACACTGATCATGGCATAATCTTGTTATTGCTGTGTACTATGTTCTCTTAGTTCTATTCACTTCATTTAGCTCAGTTCAAGCAAGTCTTTCCAGTCTTTTATGAAGTCAACCTGCTTATCATTTCATATAGAACAATAATATTCCATTATATTCATATACCATCATTTTTTCAGCCATTCCCCAACTGATGGGCATCCATCCACTCAATTCCTAGTTCCTTGCCACTACAAAAAAGCTGCTACAAACATTTTTGCCTTTTTTATGATCTCTTTGGGATATACAACCAGTGGAGATAAAAATGTTTACACAGTTTGATATCCCTTTGAATATAGTTCCAAATTGTTTTCCAGAATGGTTGGATCAATTCACAACTCCACCAATGCCTTAGTGTTACAGTTTTGCCATATCTACTCCAACATTTATTATAATCTTTTCCTATCATCTTAGCCAATCTGAGAGGTTTGAGATAGTACCTCATAGTTGTCTTAATTTTCATTACTCTAATCAATAGTGATTTAGAGCACTTTTTTTTATTTGACTAAAAATTACTTTTGTCCAAAAATTATCTGTTCATATTCATTGATCATTTATCAATTGAGGAATGACATATTTTTACAAATTTGACTCAGTTCTCTATATATTTTATAAATTAAGACTTTATCAGAAACATTGGATGTAAAAAAAATTTTCCCACTTTCTGCCTCACTTCTAATCTTGCCTGCATTGGCTTTATGTAAAAAAAAAAATTTTAATATGATCAAAATTGCACATTTTGCATTTTAATATATTCTCTAGTTCTTTGGCCATAAAATCCTTCCTTCTCCACAGATCTGAGAGGTAAACTATCACTTGTTCTTCTAATTTGGTTTTAGTATCACTCTATGTCTAAATCATGATTCCATTTTGACCTTGTCTTGATATAGGATGTTAGATGTTGGTCAATGTCTAGTTTCTGACATACTATTTTCTAGTTTACCTAGTAATTTTTTTTTCAAAAACTGAGTTTTTATCCCAGAAACTGGGGTCTTTGAGTTTGTATAGCACTCAAATTCTTAAAGGAAAAGTTAAAAGTGTTACAGGAAGAAATAGAGAGTAAAACAACAGTAAAGGTGGACCTCGATTTACCACTCTCAGACCTAGGTAAATCTCACCAAAAATAAACTTCAAAAATATGAAGGCCCTGAAAAGAATTTTAGAAAATTTGAATATAATAGGCTTCTGGAGAATATTGAATGGAAAAAGAAAGAAAAATGCATATTTTTTCAACTATGACCAGCACCCTCAAAAATAATGAATATTTGTTACAGCATTAAAACTACAAACAAATGCAGGAAAACAGACTGTATCTTACTGATCACAATACAGTTGAAATTATATTCAATTAAGTGCCTTTAAAGCAAAGGTTTAAAATTAATGAAAATTAAATAATTTAATCCTAAAAATGGTTGGGTCAAAAACATATCACAAAAAACAATAATTTCATAAAGCTAATGACAAGGCAATATTTTTGGGATGAAGCCAAAACAGTACTTTAGAGGAAATTCTATATTTCTAATTATTTCCATTAATAAAAGTAAGGAAACACAGATCAGTAAATAAAGTTATTTTCTTGAAAAAAAAAAGAAAGGAGGGGGGAGGGGAGGAAGGAAGGAAGAAACAAAGGGAAAAAACCAACAAATTAAACTCCTCTCAACTAAAATCCAAATAGAAAGTTTGAAAACTAAAGAAGCAATTAATAAAATTTAGTGTAAAGGCAGACATTGAATGAACAAATAAAATGAGGAGCTACTTTTTTTTTTAAATAAAAATAAAATAGATAATGACTATCTTTGTTTTTTTTTTTTAAAGAAAGAAAAATTTTAAAAGAAAAAAATTAAATTGCCAGCATAAAAAATCAAAAACATGAATCCACAACCACTGGAGTAGAAATAAAGGAAACTATTAAGAGCAATTTCAAGAAAAATAAAACTGATTATATTTTCATTATAATTTTGAGGATTCGTTTTATTGACCTATATCTAACATATAATTCCAGAAGGAAGGGGGAGGGAAGGAATTAGTGATAACTGAGGATCTAGACTAGTCTTCCATGTTGTTGATCACATTACATAGAAGTCATATTATAAATCTTAAAGAGTTACAGAAATATCAGTTGTTTTTTAGCATAGGGAATTATTTCTCTATTTAGACCTTGTTCAATTACCATCAACATTGTCATAATTTGTATAGTAAAGAATCCAGGCAAAATACAGACAATTCAAATTCAAACAACTAATTCAGATTAATTTATAAATAATTCAACTGAAAGTTGAATTTGTAGGCTATAATTTATTAAGATGTCCTCTCTCAGAATCTGCTTAATTGGGTGCTAATGCACAAATTATGAACAATAAAGGGAAGAAAAGGAAATCAATCAATCAGTCAGTTTGATTTATCAAATTCATGTTACATGTCAGGTATTGTGTAGGTCCAAGAGATACAGCAGTCCCTGAAAGTGAAACAGTACAAACACATAAAAATACATACCAAAATGGCCCCTAAAAATTATGCCAAGTACTTATGTGGATGAAAGCATGAGAAAAACAAGAGAGATTACATAAATAATTCATTGTCTGAGCTAAGCTAAATTTTAAATGAAGCTCTGAATTCTGAGATAAAGATGGATTATATTCTAGATTTTGAAGATTGCCAATGAAAAAACATAGAGAAAAATGATAGAGTATCATGTGTGAGGATTATCACTAAGGCCAGTTTGTCTCAATCATATAGTATATGAATAAAAATTATATATAATAAATTTGAGCCATATTGTGGAGAACTTTAAAAACCAAACAGAGCAATTTATACTTAATTATAAAGATAATAGAGAGACATTGATATCTCTGGGTCTGAACAAGGACGGGATCAGACCCTTGCATCAGGAAAATTATTTTGATAGGTAGGTAAAGGATGAATTAGAGAAGGGAGATAATTGAGGAAGAAAGATCAATTATGAGACAATTTCAGTAATTCATGATAAGACTCAGTAACAAGGTGTTTACCATGTCAGGAAAACGAAGAGAATATATACAATGGATATTATGAAAGTAAAATCATTAAGACTGGACAATAAATCATATTTGAAGGCTAACAGAGAGTACTGTGTTAAGGATGTGTCCAAAGTTGTGAACTTATGTGATTGTTGGTTGTCCTTTATTTTTCAAAAAGGATCATTGACACTAGAGGTGATATCTTTGACTTGCATGTGAATAGTCAGGCAGAATTGGAAAAAGTCATTAGTTTTACTCTCTCTTCCTGAAGAATAGTGATAGGACAAAAATCAAGACAACTGACAATGGTCCAGATGCAGTAGCTAATTGTGATGTCTGATCAATATCTGATCAAGCTCTAAATGCTCTACAGCTTCAGCCATATTCCTGGCCTTTGGAACAAAATGTTCTCATCTGCCCATTCCTCCAGGAAGAATCTTCATATGCTCGGGATAGAAATCCCCCTAACAACATGTTTGAGGACCATCAGTTACTTTCAACCTGGTTTAGCCCATCTGCCAAGACACTTGACTGGGATGTGTCCACTGCATATGCAATAGATTCTTGGAGGCTCAGTTGAGAGTTGGGTGAAGGTGAACACCAAATATGGATAAATACACTTGAAAGGGGCTTTGGTAAACCCTCATAGCAGAAATGCTAGTCCTCCCTGAACATCTTCTACACCCCAAATTATGTGATAAAGATGGAGCTGGTGTTTTTGACAGCAATATACAAATTCAGAAGATAGATGAATTTGGGGAGGAGAAAAGATGAATTTTGAACATATCAAAATTGAAATATCTAGAGGATATCCTATTCAAAATCCATGTTAGGCAATGCATGACATGGTGCTGAAGCTAAGAATATGGTCTAGGGCTGGATATATAGATCTGAGAGTCATACGCATAAAGAAAATACTCAAACCTATGAGTTAATAAGGTCACTAAAATAAAAGAATTTTGATTCCATGATTCTTTGAGTTATAAATTTTAAGGTCTTTTTATAACTCCATTGATGTATATTGAAACTCTCCAATATTTACCGTATAGAATATATCCTGTCTATATCCATGTCTATGTGCTAATAAAAAGTTTTCCCTGAGTCCTCCACAAGTTTATTTTTTTTCTTAAGATGTCAAACTCTTTTTTCTTTAGCTTTTGTTGTCATGTGGCTACCAGTGTAGCATATCATTGATTATCTCTTGTTCTTTCCAAAAGACTAGCATAGGCAGAGGCAGAAACACAGAGATGGAGACACAAATATATAGCGATATAGGTATATATGGATATACAATATATATATATATGTATGTATATATATATATATATTTGTATAAGTACAGATGTATATATGTGTAAATATTTATTATACTGCTTTGATGACATCCTTTATGAGGCAATTCCTGAATGATTATTTAATTGTCATACGGTGTTATTAAAACAAGTTGCATGTATTAATGCATCATGTTTACCTGGTGCCTCTCTGTTTCCTATTAGGTTATTTTTAATTTTTAGCAACTGTGATAATCTATATTTCCTAAATATATCACATAACAATAATATTGAGGTTAAAAATCATCAACAATAAACAATCATTCATGCAACAATCATTCATTAGTTGCATTTGAGCCACTGTGCTATGTAGTGGATGTACATAGACAAAAATGAAATATTTCAATTTCTAGTTCTTGGAGAGAAGGTAAGAATAGTGTATCTACACATAAAAAAGCAAATACAAATTGCATACAGGTTCAAGTGCCATGTAGATGAGATTGTTTACAGGAAACAAAAAACATTCAAATCTTACAAACAAATTAAATATAAAAATCATCCTGAAGGGGACACAGTGAATAAAGCACCAGTCCTAGAGTCAGGAGCACCTGAGTTCAGATCCAGTATCAAACACTTTACTAGCTGTATGACAAGGCATTAAAGTCCAATCGCCTCCAAAAAAACAAATAAAATTAATAAAAACATAAATAGTCCTAGGAGTCAAATTTATTTATTAATTCTTTTAAAATATAGTACATTTCTTGTTTTCATAGTCAATAATTTATTTAAAAGAAGTAAAGAGAAAGGTGTTTCTTCAGTTACAGTATAATATAGTGATACCCTCGAGTAACATATAAAGTCAATTTATGTAACAATTTTAAATTTCTGACCACAGTTTGGAAAATATAAGAATTTGTCTGATGGTTATCATGACCTTAGAAGTGGTATAAACATGTAATTATACATGCCCATACATTTCTGCATGCATATATATGACATAGCTTGTAAAAAATAAAAAAATACCCAACCACCATATGGTAAATTGAATGAGCTAACTAAGCACAGAAGGGCTTTTGGACACATTTCAATAGAGTAAAATCAGCAAATGCTCTGAGTTATAACTAGTTTAAAACTAACTCACATTTTATTAGAAAGACCAAGTGCCAATCAACATTTAAAAGGGAATGGTCCCAACTCATCTGCAAATACTCAAAGTTTATTTCTCAAGAATTTTAGCAGTTTCAATGAAAATCTCATTTAATTTTCTCATCTTGCTTTGACTAAATTCTGGTAGCACTTCTGTCCTTTTGCAAAGCATGCAAATTGAATGTCTCTGTGCTAATAAAAAAGGTTTCTTCTCCCATTTCAGGTGCTTAAAGGGATGTGAAATCTATATCCTTGCTATCTGGACTTGTTAAAAAATTTAAAAAAACCTCCACTGAATATGCCCCAAATGTGCCAAAGCTATAAAAGGGTGTGTATTTTCATTACAGACTTAAACATAGACTAAATGTGAAGTCAGCATTTTCCTCATTTTAAAGAATAATGATCAGAAGAGAAAAAAGACAAAGAATAAAATGAAAGTAATCCCATCCATGGCCAACCTAAGGCAAAGCATGTGTCTATTTGGAAACCTGAACTGCCTGGTTTGACTGACTTCACTGATATAATATGTCATCTGCAAAATGATGTTGTTTGAGGTAAACATTGACAGAAATGTTCCCTAATGCCCTTGCTGTCACTCAGGAAGACTATGGAAATCTCTACCTGGTTTTATTGGTCATTAAAGCTATTTTGATTATTTGACTTCTAGGAGAATCTAGGAGTCCAAATCCTGCCTCAGACACTTATTATCGCTATGGCCCTGGGCAAGGTAGGACCTCTCAGTCTCAGTTTTCTCATTTATTAAAATAGAGATAATAATATCCTGGAACACTGGAGATACTTAATAAATATTTATTGAATCTAAGTTTAACTGTTGTGAGGATCAAATGATAAATACACATAAAAATACTTTGTAAATCTTAAATCCTTATGTAAATGCTAAATATTGGTATTATGTTGAAGGTGGGTTTTAGTGATGAAGATGATGAAAACAACAACAATGATGAGGATGGGAACTGGATTTGTGATTTCACTTATGTAGGAATTCTTCTATCAATATATACATGCTGGCACTTTGTTTCAGTATGAGAGTTGCCTTCAGCCTTAAGAAATGGAATTTCTTTCCCAGAATTACATAATTAGTATTGTCAAAGGTATGTCCAAGCATCCCACATAATTCAATGAAATTGTCTTCTATAAAACTGTCATTATGACAGCAAACAAGAGAAAAAATAATGGTGATAAGACTAAAAGCTGTTTACCACTATAATTAGGACTATTATTTTCTGTTTAACTATGCCCAGGAGGTCTCCAAGAACTATAGCAAATTCTTCTGATTATTAAGCTTTCATTCAAAAAAAAAAAAAAGTTTGCAGAATTCCTTTGACTCTTAAGCCTACTCTTCCATGTTAAAAGCCTCCTGAGAATGTTAAAGTGAGAGAGAAAAAATGACTCAGGAGAATAAAGTAATAAAGAAGGTGAGTTAGGAGGAATTCATCATCACAGATTCAGCATGAAAATAATTGGGAAGGAGAAAAAGGAGTTCTCTGGGGAAATACCATGGAACACTTCAAAAAGTAAGCCTACTATAACCTCTTTATTCAAATATAAATAAAAGAAAATCATCTAGACTCACAGTTGTATATTGATTAAGTACAGCATTTTAAATGTCACAAAAATAATGAAGATGCAACCACCATCCTAAAACACTGGACAAACCACCTCCATCATGTTCCCAGGAGGTAAATACATGCCTCCTAACTGGGTGGCCATACTCTATAATAATGGCAACACTAGCCAAGGATGAATTTTTCAAGCAAATAGCTCATCCTTTAACTGAGAACATGTTCTACAGTTAAAGATGAATGTTATTTCTATGCCAACATTTTTATTATCATTTTGACCTTTTTTTTATTTTTCAGTTGCTACTAGCAACAATGTATAAATAAAATATGGTGATTTAAAATTAAATAGTAATATAAGTTTTTCAAAGGAAACAAATACAATGTTCTCACTGGAGAACTAGATTTGATGGGTAGATCAAATAAATAATGAAAGAAAAACCAATTTTAGCTTAATTATGGAGTCAAAATTAAATTCTGTTTGAACAATATACTGTGTTTATTTCAATGAATTAAGGCTTCTCACCTTAATTACTGGGCATCTCCTTTTTCCTGCAGAGACTCTTAGATGAGGTATTTAAGTGCGATATCCTCCAAGGTGCCTTCAAATTCTAAATCCATCCTCCAGTGACTTTTCCAGCTTAGTAGCAGGAACTGCCTCAGCTACTTACTAGCTGTATGACCCTGGGCAAGTAATTTAACTCTGTTTAGTTATGTGTAAAATGAACTGGAGAAGGAAATGGTGAACCATTCAAGTATCCTTGCCAAGAAAACCCCAAATAGGGTCACACAGAGTCAGACATTCCTGAACCAACTGGATAAAAATAACCACAGGGACTGCCAGCTAATCCTTTTTGCCGTGATTAAGAATTTAGAGTCACCTCCTTGACAAGATGAACTATCACAATAGACTTTCAATGAATGTATCATTAATAAATAGTATTTAATTAGAAGGAGGAAGCATAATGTAGGAGGAAGAGCATAGAGTTATAAAACTTACTTAAATTTGAGTTCTGGATTTAGCTCTTACTAATTTTGTGATTTTGAGGAAGTCATTAAACTTATATCTTTATCATCTTTTTTTAAAAGGAAATTGGGGTTAATTGACTTATTCAAGGTCATACAACTAATAAATGGCAGAGGCCAAATTGAATCTCACCTTCATTTTCATTATTTTCAAAATGGAGATGATAATGATTACATTCCTAATTCAGTGTTGGTGAGAAGGTTCAAATGAGATAATGTATATGAAAATATTGTCTAAAATGCATATGCCCTTTTGACAGAATAAAGTATGATTTCAAATATGAGTTTTTGATCTGAGTACAATGTCATTTAAATGACATTAGTTGACATTATCATCATAATCACTATACATTTTTTTCAAAACTGAAAAAAATCACCTAGTTCTTATAGTTATCTGTATTAGCAAAGAAAAAAAATACCATCCAAATTGATTTATATCAAGGACTTTCTATGACCTCTTTGGTAGGTATGAAGTTATAATAGGAACCTCAAACATTGACTTTTTGGGATCTAGTACTCTAGCTAATATGATATCGATAGTCCTATAAATCTACAAACTAATAAGATAGGAAAATGTTGCATATTGATCTCATCTGGCACTCTCCAGATCATTAGATTGACACAGAGGACCATGGAGAAAATGGAAATATATATTCTGAAACAAAAAACAGACATGATATATCAGTACAAATCAGAATTACCAATATTTTACTTGATGGAAATATTTCAGGGCAGATGACACTGACTAATATAGTAGTGTCAATCACAAATGCACATGAAATGAAGATATTAATAATTTTATTATGCATAATTATTTCTTTTTGAATCTTACCAGTTATGGGTGAGGATTTCATACTTTTTTCCTCTCTCTTTTTTTTAATTGTAGTAAGTTTGTTTAATTTTAATACATATTGCTTTATGAATCATGTTGGGAGAGAAAAGGGTCCTTTGGGGATAGTTCCAAATTGCTCTCCAGAATGGTTGAATCTGTTCAACTCATCAACAATGCATCAGTGTCCCAGTTTTCCCATATCCCCTCCAACATTTAGCATTATCTTTTCCTCTCATCTTAGTTAATATGAGAGATGTGAGGTGGTACCTCAGAGTTATTTTAATTTGTACTTTATGCTGTTTTTATAAATGATCTCCTGAGCTCTGACTTATACAACAATATATTTTCCTGACTTCAAATCTGGAACTCTACGCACTGTATCACTTAACTGCCCCAATTATCTAAGATTTTAATTCAGATCTTCCTGATACCAGGACCAGCACTCTGCCCACTATGCTACCTAGCTGTTTGAAACTGAGAAGAAAACACAATTATTGTATAAATATGTATACATATATTTGATTTAACACATATTTTATTTTTACATGTTTAATATATATTGGATTACTTGACATCTAGGGCAAGGGATGGGGGAAAGGAGGGGAAATTTTAGAACACAAAATTTTGTCATGGTCAATGTTGAAAAATTATCCATGCTTATGTTTTGAAATTAAAAAGCTTTATTTAAAAAAAAAAAAAAAGAAAGAAAGAAACTGAGAACTGTTTATGGTCACACAAAAGCAGAAAGAGAAACCAGTGAGCCAAATCCATTTCTATATTGTTCCTCAGTTCCTTCAGAAAAGTTAATCAATACTAGGTCATAGATCTATAGCTGAATAGTACCCACAAATGATTTAAAAGATGAAGAAGGAAAGAGAAGTGAATATACCAAGGTCAATCAATCCTTCAATCCACAAACCTGTATTTAGTCCCTATTGTGTGCCAGGAACTATATTGAGATCTGGGGATACAATCCACACTTTCAAAGAGTTCATTGCCTAAAGGAGGAGACAACATGCAAAAAACAAAAACAAAAACAAAAAAAACCTACATTTATACAATATATATATGATGTGACATATTTCAACATAATTTAACTAAAATGTGAAGGAAGTCAGGGAAGTAAAGAGGCAGAGATGAGAAGGGAGAGAATTCCAGGCATAAAGGAGAGCTAGAGAAAATGCTTGGAGTTGGGAAATGTCTTGTGTGAAGGAATATAAGGGAGACTAGAGTCACTGAATCTCAGGGTAAACGAAGGAAAAGGCATGGAGTCATTTTTAAGTTGTGTGTCATGTCCAACTCTTCATGACCCCATTTTAGATTTCTTGGCAAAGATACTGGAGGAGTTTGCCATTTTCTCATTCAGTTCACTGTACTGAAAAAGAAACTGAGGCAAACAGATTTAAGTGTTTGCTTTTAAATGTCTGAAGCTGGACTTGAACTCATGAAGATGTACCTTCCTTTTTAAAAATATATACATACAAAAAAAGGGAACAGCAAACAAAATTATTTTGCTGTAATTGATAAATTTATGTACTTCTTTAAAAACCTGCACAGAAATTCTTTGTTTCATAAATAAACATTTTTTCTTTTTTCTGTCAAAGTATTAATTTATATTGATGATTATTCAGTTCATAAAAAAAAAATTTGAAGTTGCAAACTCTTTGAAACGGGGTTAATTGTGATAGGCAATAAAATACATCTAAAAAGTCAAAGGGTTTGAGTTATAGGGTTAAAACCAGTAACTCTTTGTTACTAGGGAGACCATTAACATGGCTTGTGCCAAGCTTATAGTCAGAACATTGTGAAGCCCTGCTGTGGTGTGAACCAGCAGGTTCTCTTCATCCCATCTCCACCCCTTCTATTAAATCTCAAAATTTAAAAAGCTCCTAATTTATTGTTGAAAAACATGTGCCAACTAAATTAATCCTAGCCATTAAAAAAAGTAAAGTAATGGCTGGCACTTGTACCTTTCCAGATGATGAGGCAAGGGGTTAAGTCAAGGAATAGGAGTGTGATTTCCCATCAGTAGAGACCCTCCTAATCAGTCAAGGATGATAGAAGGCTCCCTAGAAGGGCTGTCCAAACAGAATCCCTAACATGACAACATAATAACTTGTTTCCATCACAATGTTTCCTATCAGAAAAAAAACAAAACAAAACAAAACAAATCTGATTACCAAATAATAATTGATCCCAGCATTCTGAAGAGCAAGGCAGCCAAAATAGTCTGGACTTTTTTATACAAAATTAACTACAGACGAGGCAAGGCTACAGTCTTGTTATCCAAAAATTCTTCTTTTTTAAAAAAGTATATTAAAACACACTATAGCCATTGTTTTCTTGCCCCGTTGTCTGATTGGCTGGTTGAGAGACTGGAAATCCCTATGCACGTTTATCTGTTTCTAGCATCCTATTAGGAATTCAACAGTCAGGATTTCAGTTTTCTGCCAGCTAATGCAGACTCAAAGAGAACAAAATATTGGCTGAAATCTATATATTTGCCATGTCAGGCAAAGATTGAGAGGCACAATTTGACAGCATTTCTCTTTCTTTGGTGAATGAGCAGCTTTGGCAAAATCTTTGGGGCCAGCAAGTAGCAGATAGACATAAGAATAGCCCGTCACCTTTCAGAGTCCAGCTATGTCTTGCTTCCCTGTTCAGTCTCCAAAAAGACTGGAACAAGGAGGTAAAGCAGTTGGGAAGACAGATTTGTAGCAAAAGGTTCATTTTCCCCAGGCTATTTTGAGCTCTTCAGAGCTGAAGTTCCTAGACCATTAAGATGCCTATGGAACAATAAGACAAAACAAAGCTTTAGACCTGGGTAAGTGAAGCAAGGTGGTTATAGCCAGATCTGTAACAAGCCATTTTTCCTTTGAGGGAAACCCATAAAACACTCCTTAGGCAACAGGAAAGCCACCCTAAATTCAATGCTTTAAGTCAGAGTCAATAGTAGGGGCAAGGAAAAGGAGAAAATGGCAAATAACAGAGAAAGACCTCAAGCCCCAGTGTAGTGAGTACAGTATTGAACTTAGAGAAGGATTACATGGATTAGAATTCTATCTGAGACACTAGTTCTGGCAGGTAGGTGCCAGAGAAGAGTGCTGAGGCTAGAACCAAGAAGATTCATCTTGAGTTCATATCTGGCCTCAGACACATACCAGCTATGTGACCTTGAGCAAGTCACTTAACCCCATTTGCCTCAATTTCCTCATTTGTAAGATAAGCTACAGAAGGAAATGTCAAACTATTCCAGTATATTTTCCAAGAAAACTCCAAATGGAATCACAAAGACTCAAACAACTGAAAAATGACTTAAATAGCAACAACAACAAATATTGATCAAATCACATAATCTCAGAATCTCAATATCTCCATCTGTAAACTACAGTCCAGTGGTTGTAAGGATGCAAAGAGATCATCTTGGTAGAAGTAACCCTAAAGTGCTATATACAGGTGAAAGCTATGATTATAAATCTATCTTCCAAATCTACCTCTTTTGTCAATATCTTCTCAACTTTGCAATCCTGAATCAAAGATCCAGTTGTCCTTTCCTGGTTATGGTTCTTAAACTCCCATTTCTAAGCACAAAAAAGATTGTATATATGTATATGTGTGTATATTATATATATATATATATATATACACACATATATATAATATACACGCATATATGCATACATACATATGGGAATGATGGTAAATATGTGTTTATGTATTGTGAGTATGTAGATGTATGTGTGTGTGTATGTGTATATATGTATACAGAGAGAGGGAGAGAGAGATAAATACATGTATTTTTTACCCAGAAAAAGTTGTTGAATTATTCCTTTCACAACTAATCAAGTGTAAAAACTATATATTTATTTTATTCTTTTAGATCTAAAAAATGCACTAGATGGAATCTTGATGGGGAAATTCAGAAAAAGTCATGGTGAATCATTTGTCTAGCCCAGTTTATCATAGTGAGCATTGGGATCAGATTGGGACAAAAGCATCCCAAGGATGGCACATTCTTGCACCTAGGGAAAAATATATGCCAGAGCAAAAGGAGATCCCAGACCATACAGGGTCAACTGGTTGCAACTCAATGCCTTTTACCCCCTTCTGGGTGAAAGATTCATGGCAGAATGAGAAAAGGGCCTGTGCAGGAAAATAGTGTTCCCCATGATCATAAAAAAGGAAAAAATTCAGAGCAGCAGTGTGACTCAGATCCAATGACCAGGGTCTTATTTAAAGCATATAGCTCATCCTTAAGATGAATAACTAGGACTGGAAGCTGGACCAAAGTAGAATATACAATTCTGCCACTCTACACCAGCAGAGCCTTCCAATTGGCTGAAAGGGGTAGAGTTCAGCAATAGTCTATTCTTGCTTTGACTCAATTCTCGAACAGAAACTTGTGGAGCTCAGTTCAAGGGCAGAAATTAGACTTTACCCTGGATCAGACCACTTGAGAAGCATTAAAACTTGTAAACCTTCAACCTGAACAGTCCCAGAGATTCTGGAATAACCCAACACTCAACACCTTCATAAAACAGCAGTAGAATTAACCCGGGCCTTTTTTCTAGAAGTACTACAGAGACCAATCCTAATATTAAGTCTGAAGTAGACAGGAAGATAGCTGAAAGAATGAACAAACATAAAAAGAACTCTATCATAATGAGATAATGTGATGACAAAAACACTAAAGATAGAAACTCAAAGACAATGATTCCAAAATATCTACAAGGAAAGTCACATTGAAAAATAAAGCCTGGGTACAAGCTAACTAAAATTCTTAGAGGAAGTGAAGAAAGATATTTTTTAAAGATTTAAAAAAAATTAGAAGTGAAATGAGGGTTCTAGAAGGAAAAATTGAAACAAAATAGAAGTAAAAATGTAAGAAAAGGAAAGAGAACTAATAGTGTGACCCAAAGAGTACAAAACCTTACCCAGGCAACACGCTACCTGAAAATTCAAAGGGTTTACATATCACAAGGCTACAAGAAATATTAAAATAGATCCAAAAGGACAGGGGGGAAATAGAAGAAAACATAAGGTACTTCATAGCAAAAGGACTGATTTGGAATCAGATCAAGGAGGGAATATTTAACAATATTTGATTATTTGAAAGTCATGACAGATCCTAGCAATGTGGAAATAGAAAATGCAATTAATTCCTGAATGAAACCTCAAAGGGAAAATTCCCTGGAACACCATACTCCAAATCCAAAGCTTCCTAGTAAAGAAAAAACACAAGAATTGCTAGAAAAAAATAATTTAAATGCAGAAGAGCCATACCCAGTATTATACATTCATTAGCAGCCATAATAGTAAAAGAAAAGAGAACTTGGATTATGATATTTTGGAAGGCAAAAGATATGGACTTACAAACAAGAATAACTTACCCAACAAAACTAAATACAATGCCACAGAGGAAGGAGAACAGGAGAAATGATTTTTTTTTTAATGAAGAAATCCAAGCATTTCTGATGAAAAGAACAGAGTAACAAAGAAGCTTTGAAATTCAAATACAAGAGTGAAAAGAAGAATAAGAAAATAAAAATGAAAGCAAAATTATAAAGAATCAAACAAGCATAAAGCTTCCTATACTCAAACATTAGGAGATGACACTTTCCCCCTCTGATCCCTATCATTATGAGAATTCTTAGAGGAAGTCTAATTAGACAAAACTGAGAGTGACTTTGTTATGTCTTGATGATACTTAAAAAAGAATGAGAAGAGAAGAGAAATACACTAGAGGAGAAAAGAAAGGAAGGTTAGGAAAATTTTTTTCTATATTGTCAGGGTACATGATTTTATATATTATCAGAGTTCTCACAAGCAAATGGTTAGGAAGTGGCTGATATGACCTTATTCTCATTTAAATGGATTAAAAGAAGAAAAATGTAAACATGAGTTAAGTGCAGAAATATATTTTACCTCAGAGGGGAAAAAAGAGAGTAAAAAAATAAAATAAAAGGAGAAAGGGAGAATAAATTAAGCGTGAGAATTAGTCCTAAGTAAAAAAAAAATTCTACAGATATACAATATTTAAACTCTTTTTGAGTTTACAAAGATGAGAATATGAAGGGAAGTCCATAAATTGGGGAATAGATAAATGAGTTTGGACATATAAATGTAATGGAAAATTATATTGAACTCTTATTGGCAGAATGACCATCCAAGATTTAGAGGATGAATGATTAAACACACTATTCATCTTCTGACAGAGAGATGAAAAACTCAGAGAGCAGAATAAGAAAAATATTTTTTGGACATAGCCAATGTGGAAATTTGCTTTGATGATACAAGTTTGTAAAAAGTTCTTTTTATTATATTTTTATTGTTGGAGAAGGGGAAAGTTTGAAGAGAAGGATGAGAAGGCAGATCTTGGCTGATTAAAATAAAATATTTTTTAATGAGATATTCAGCTTTCTTGAAGAATAAGAAAATGCAAAAACATTTTGATCAGAATAAAGACCACATAATTCATATTCTAAGAGATTAAAGATGGAACTTCCAGGGGTCAATGACAAAGCTGATTAGATATTTTTTAAAAATAACTAAATAAATTGGGTAGTGAGACTACCTAAGTTATAATATAATAAATAAGTTAGTCCATAACAACACCTTTTAGAGTGTTTTAAGATGCTAATTCTCTCTATGGAGGTGTTGGTCTTGGATTTATTATATTCTACATTGGATTTTAAGGAGTATATAAGTCTGATTATATGTGAGCACGTATGAGTTTGGGTTTAGCTTTGTATGAGAGATCAGCTTAGCCTGTTTCTTCAATATATTCACCATGAAGAGTTACATTAAAAACACACATACCCTAAATGTCACTTTTCCAGTGATATAGTCTATCTTTTCAAATGTTTTGTTATCATGACTATCCCAAGTTTCTGGGTTTTTATGTAGCTGTTTTCAAAGATACTTTTAGGGATTTATAAATTTCCATTTTTTTCCAATGTGGTATGATCTAAGAAGAGTGTTTACTACTCTCCTGACCTGTGCTCAGTTCTGTGACCACAAGCACTCTGGAACTGTGAGGAGGATGCCCGCTCCACAATAGCTATAAGCTCTCATGTACTGGTGCTCCTGGGACTGCCTGGTACCCAGAACCATCCCTGAATCTAAGTATGGGAAAAGCAGCAGAATCCTGCCTCAATGCTAATAAAGAAAGCCTCTTTAATCTCTTTTTGGACCTTTATTTGACTCCCTTCCTTACCATCTGTGGCGTAAGAGTTCTAGAAGCTGCACTGCTGATTCAGTAGCTCCCAATATTTGCTCCAGGGCATTTGCTGGGATCTGGGTTATGCTGGTGCAGCCTATATGGACTGTGCCAGACTGCGCTCCACTCTTATCCAGATGTAACAGACCTTTCCTGCCAACATTCTATGTTATCTTGGTCTGGAAAATTGTTTCACTCTGTCTTTTTCTGCATCCTGCTTCTCTAGAATTTGTTTAGAGTCATTATTTAAAGGTATTTGGAGGGATTTGGGGTAGAGCTCAGGTGAGTCTCTGCCTTCATCAGCCATTGTGCTTTCCACTCTCATTACCATATTTTGGTTGTACTTCCTTAGAACTCTTTCCAGGGGAGCTTTGGAAAAATTAGGATAAGTCTTTGGACACAATTATGTCTGATTATCTCTTAAAGAAAATACAGCATGCTGGTCTTCCCAAACTTTGGTCAGAATTACAGAATTATTGGTAGGTATGGTTTTCTTTTCCTTAAATATTTAATTATAACCTGCTTTAACAGCTACAAGACACAATAATAACAGCAAATATTTATTTAATGTGGGCATAGTATTGGATTCCTTGGCTTCTGCACTCTTTAGTTGTTATTGTTAAGGTCATTGCACAGCCAACCCTAACAATGATACTCTCAACCATAGCTTATTTCAAGCTGTAACTCAATCTTTTTCCAGAACCTGTCACCAAGATTGTCAGACAATAAAAATTTTGAAAGTGATACATTGTTGGTTAAATTATATCTTTTCCAAAGTAGGATTTTTTTAATATGGATATAATTCTGAGAATATTGACTTATAATTAGTAGAAATAAATCTCACCAAGCCATATAGTTTGTGATCCAAAGTTAATTTGCATTCAGAGAATCACAAAATTCAAGAGTTAAAAAGAGACTTTGTTGGTAATCTAATCTAACTTATACTGGACAAAGAATTCCCTTTAAATCATACCTAGAAATTATTCATTCAAGTCCTACTAAAAGACCTCCAGTGAGGAGAAACCCACTACTATTGTCTTTGAGGTAGAGGATTTCAAATTGGGAAACCTCCCATTATTCTGAAGTTTTTTTCCTTACAGCAAAGGAAAATCTTCCTTTCTTTAAGTTTCACTCATTATAGTAACCAGATTTTAATAGGGAAATCAAGCTATGGCAGCACAATGTCCCAAGAAGAATAATGAGCATGGTTAAGAGATATGAACTCCCTTCTTATATCTTATTCTAACTACTTATGTGACCTTGGGCAAGTCATGAATCTTGAGGGTTCTGTTTTCTCATCTATAAAATCTTGGGATTGAATTTAATAACTTCTAAAGTTCCCACATATAAGAAACTAGTTATAGGGTTCTAGATCTGATTTATTTCTGTCATCTGTTAACATGATCCAGGTGAAGTAAATGGATTCAATGGATCAGCTTTGAATTTTAAATGTCAGCCTTAAATATCTATAGTTTAGTCAGTACATGGGCCCAGAAAAGCAATGTGATATAATGGATAGGAAACAAGCCTCAGAATCAGAAAGATATAAGCTGATGTCCTGCATCTAATACATACTGAACTTTGTGATATTGGTTGGCAGGCCAATATTGTCTCTTAATGACCCTGCTAATTCTAAAGCCATAGATTACTTAGAGCAGTTTCTGGTATGTATTATCAGAGGATGCTTCCTTACCCCATTTCTTACAGCAGCAAAATCACACGTCTAGCAACAAAGAGAAAAGAAAAAAAAAAAAAAAAAAAAAGCCCGACTAAACAGATTCAACTGACTACCTCAGCAAATCAAGATGTTCTTCTGACAAAGAAGACCCCATATTTTCACATAATCACTAATGAAAATTAACATGAATTAATCACTAATTTAGTTAGAACATAAGTGAAATGTGGTAGTCACCATTCTCTACAATTAGCTAATCAATTCACCTGTCTGGTTTTGTAAAGTCTTTTATGCGTAGGATTTTCTGAATTAGTAGACTCAGTAATAAATTAAAAATAAATTTAAAAGCAGATTAGGTGAAATAGTAAAGGAAGTACAAAAAGTCAATGAGGAAAAGAATGCCTTAAAAAGCAGAAGTGACAAATAGGAAAAGTAGCACAAAAATTAGTTGAATTAAAAATTCCTTAAATAAAATAAATTCCAGTAATAAGCCTGGAAGAGTTCTTCAGGTGATCCTACCCAAACTTCTCATTTTGCTGAAAAGGAAATTGATATCCCAAAGAAGTTGTATGACTTGCCCAGGTCATCCCATTAATGTCAAAGTCTATCAGTCAACAATTATTTATTAAGCATCTCCTATGTGCCCAACACTGATTTGGGGGTACCAAAAAAAAAAAGTAAAAGACAATCCCTGTCATAAAGAAACTTATAGTTAATGAGGGAGACAACATGAAAACAACTATACACAAATAAGATATGGAGAGGACAGATTGAGAGTTGAATCCATATGATACATACACTCCATCTGAAATAATTCAATTTAAGAAGCTTTTATTAAATACTCAGTGTGTCCATAGTACCCTGTAAGGTGTTGCAAATATAAATACATGGTGAAAACATTTTTTTCTTTTAAGAAGCTCACATTCTAGAGTTGAGTTTCTTCATGTGCAAAATTGTTTGTAGCAGCAATTTCTGTAGTGGCAAAAAAATTTGAAAATAAATAGATGCCCATCAATTAGGGATTGACTGAATAAGTTACAGTATATGAAAGTAATAGAATATTATTATTCTTTTAGAAAGGTCTCGAAAGATTCGCATGAACTGATGCTAAGTGAAATAAGCAAAACCAGAAAACACTGTACACAGCAACAGCAAGACTGTGCAACTATGATAGACTTGATTCAAATAAGCTTTGGATGGAAAACAACATCTTCATCTAGAGAGAGAATTATGGAGACAAGCTGAATGTGAATCAACACATGCACATTCACTTATTTTTTTCTTCTTTTTTTTTCCTCATTATTTTCCCTTTTATTCTGATTTTTCTCTCTCAACATGACTGATTGATATGAAAATATATATATAACCAACAAAAGTTGTTTTACATGTAACTGGGAAAAATAATTTTTTTAAAGTCCATATTCCACAGTAGTCCTTTCAGCGGATACTTTTGCCTTAATAGTCTATTAATAGTAGCTTCCCTAACCAGAAAGATCTCAGTGAAGGCCTTTTTTTGACCTTTTCCTGAAGATGATTTTAAACTACTTGTTCTTCAATCATTTCAGTTGAGTCCAACTCTTTCTAATATCATTTGGAATTTTCTTGACAAAGATACTAGAGTAGTTTGCCATTTCCATCTCCAGCTAATTTGACAGATATGGAAACTGAGGCAAACAAGGTTAAGTGATAGATACATACACACACACATATACACATATATACATATATACATAGTTAGATGATAGATACATAGATAGATCACTTTAAGAAAGGAAACATTGTCCTATATGTGCCAAAAAGAGATTTGGAGCCAAGAACTTCATGACTATAAGATAAGCAGCCTATTCATTTACTCCCTATGTCCTAATAAATAAAGACCTTTTTGTATTAAATTTTGGAAAGAGAATAGGAATGTGTTATGGTAACAAGATCTCTGGATGGAATTTTAAGACCCAAGTTAAAATCTTGGCTCTGACACACTTAGAGGATCATAAATTTAAAACTTCAAAGGACCTTAAAAGCTACC
Organism: Sminthopsis crassicaudata; assembly: GCF_048593235.1. NCBI lineage: Eukaryota > Metazoa > Chordata > Mammalia > Dasyuromorphia > Dasyuridae > Sminthopsis > Sminthopsis crassicaudata. The sequence continues at coordinate 168,311,292 of NC_133622.1, read as the reverse complement.
TATACAAATATATTTCATTTTATAAGTGAGGAAACTGAGGCAACCTATTTTTTTTTAGATTTTTTTCCCTTTAAAAGAGAATAGAATTATCCAAACAATCTTATATCATGCCTGTCATTTGGGGAATTTTTTTCCAGCCAATGAAAATTAATTAGCCTAGGTGAAATTTCATTTGGAACAGTCATTCCAATAGAACACTTCTTTATTGATCAATAAAGCAGCAGTTAGTACCTATTTCTTGGGGGAATCCCTCAGATATTCACAATGAATATGTTCTTTTCAATCTCTTCTAATTAAATCAATTGTTTGTTTGTTTTTGCCTGCTTTAGGAAAAGGCAATTTAGTGAAGAAAGATACATGAACAAATTTTATATTGCAGACAAGAGAAGAGGGTTCCCATGATGTAGACTAAAAAAAACCAGAATTTATCTTATTGGTATGGCAGCAGTGACAGTCTAGTATCTGGACTAAACCTATGGATTTGAGGCATATTTTCCCACTAACAAATAATTTTCATAAAACAATTGTTGGTACAGTGGATAGAGAGATAAACCTGGAGCAAAGAAGACCTAGATTTAAGTCCTTAATTCATTAGTTACTGTGACCCTAAAAGAAAGGATACAAGCATTTAGTAAATGCAAACTGTGTGCTAAGTGCTTTACAAATATTATTTCATTGATCCTCACAGCAATCTTGTAATATAGGTGATCTTCTTATCCTCATTTTTCAGTTGAGAAAATTGAGGAAAACAAGTTGTGTGATCTGTCTAGCTTAGTTAATATCTGAGACTGGATTTGAACTCATCTTCCTGACTCTCAGCCCAGCTGCTCTAACTAGGCAATTTTTCCTCTGCCTTAGTTTCCTCATCTGTGAATTATGGATAATAATATACTTCTCTCCAGTTTGCCGTGAGGATCACAAGAGATAGTATTTGCAAAATGCTTCAAAATATTTTTTAAATCACTACATAAATGCTATTTATTAGTATTATTATAGGCATCTTCAAATGTTTCTGTTTGTTAGGCTGGAAACAGTAATATGTATGTATCTTGATCATCATCCATGTGTTGACTCCTTGTTAGTGTCTCTGAAGCCTGTGTTCCTGACCCTCTTCTTTTATTTCTGTATACTCTTTCTCCTAAGCTTTCAGTTATCTTTTATGCAAATGACTCTTCGATATTCATCCAAACCTTGTCTCTCTCCAGTCCCACATCACCTCTTAGCATACCTAGCTTCCTTCAAAGCTCAAAGATGGTATCTCCTACATGAAAGTCTCTCCTTATGTTCTCAATGCTAGCATCTCCCTATTCAGAAATAACCTTGCATTCATTTTGAATATACTTATATTTTATACACATGTTGCCTCTCCCTATAGAGTGAAGGCTCCTGAGATCGGATTTTCATTCATTTATTTCTTATCCCACAGAGCTCAGCAAAAGTAATTAGTACATAGGGGGGAACTTAATAAATGCTAAATGGATTAATATATCTTCATTACATCTGCAGAAGGCACTTAGTAAAGGGAGCTGTAAGAGGGAGCTAAGGGGGTTGAGGGAGGAACATGCCCAGGAGATTGATAACTTCAACTCTCTAGGAGAAAGGAAGAAGAAAGATGTGGGAAATCATAGGAGAAATAGCAATAAGTAGACAG